>NC_056741.1:649418124-649660624 GCF_019279795.1 Protopterus annectens
CTGGGCCTGTCTGAGTTTGCTGCCCTTCCCCCTGACAAAATAATGGTTGAATGGAGCCTCTGCAGCCATTCCAATGAACCATTATACTTGGCTATTTCACTCCATTTACCATAAACACTAATGTGCATACTGCTTTACTTCTATGATGAGTTGGACTTCATTTGAAAGTTTTATTTTGTATTTTACAGCACAAACACTAAGTCATCTGTTAAACAAAGCAATGCAGTCTCACAATGAAAACTTAGCATTAAAACTTCTCTGCCCTTGAAACTCACATTCATTGAAACAGCATTGAAACCCACATTCAAAGAAAATACATTTTGCCAGTGGCAGATAAAGATTAATTTTGGGCTGTTTTGAATCATAGGCTCCTTGTATATGAAACATACATGTGCTCTTTGATACACCTTCCTCATTGTACTAAAATTATATTCCTTGTACAATACAGTACACTTGTTACAGGGTGTTTTAAATTTGTTTTGAACATTTTTTCCAGTAAGCAATGAAACAAACCATATGCACCCATAATGGCAAAACTGCCCAGTTGAGAACATTTATCATAAAAAAGTCTACTCAGACTTCCACAGTCCACCATTATTAGTAAATATACACAATTCTACAGTCCACCATTATTAGTAAATATGCACAATTCCACAGTCCACCATTAATCAGTAAATATGCACAATTCCACAGTCCACCATTATCAGTAAATATGCACAATTCTACAGTCCACCTTTATCAGTAAATATGCACAATTCTACTGTCCATTATCAGTAAATATGCACAATCTCTGAAGTCAGTCATCTAAATAATTCCACATTAAAGAAATCTGTAACTAATGAAGCGGTTGCTGCTAGCAATCACCTTTATATTTCATGGTTTCATTGAAAAATAAAGTGTCTGTTGCCCCTCAGGAATAAATTGCCTATATTACATTAAAAAAATGATAAGCTAGTAATAATATTGCAAGAGGAAATGGATGGCAAACTGATAACAAACTCATAGTTAGTATCTTCACCAAGCAGAACATTCTCAGTACGGCAGCATCTACCCCTTGTGGGAGTAGAACCCACAACCTTCTGTATCAAAAGCAAGTACACAGCCTGTTGTGCTATAGTATTAACTTGGCAAAGCACTAAACTTCTATTCCCCTGCAGCTCTCAGTTCCTTGTAAAATCTACTCAATACTCAACTGCATCTCAACTTGCAGCTCAAGAAAACTGGAAAAGCCAAAATGTATTGGGGGTCAAAAGCCCAAAAACAGGGACACATTAAACATTGCTTGTATAATCTTGGAAAGTTGCTAGAATAAAATGTTGTGTTGCCACCATATATTTTACTGCCAAGGTCCCTGAGCAAAAACAGTCAGAGTAACATACCACTATACATCAGCTGCTTTGTAAGAGAGGAAGACTGAAACTTAAATGGCTATCATTTAGTGAATTCAGTTCTCACCATAGCTGTCAACCTCTTAGTACAAAACACCTGGACAAACCCAGTAATGAGGGAATACAGCCCTCAAACATATTCAGTGAATTCAGTTCTTGCCATAGCTGTCAACCTTAGCACAAAAACCTGGACGAAGCCAATAATGGGGGAATACAGTCCCAAAAATAGGGACAAATTTAAAATATTCATCTTATAAACTTCGAAAATTGCTAAAAAAAAAAAGGTTGTGCTACTATGTATTCTGAAGAACATGAAGTTGGAAATTCAAATGCCGGTCAATTTTACTGCGGACAGAACAAAAACAATTTTCAGCAGAGATGCAGGGATTAAAACTGCAGACACATCTTTGTAAAATGGCAGGGCACCAGAGCAAATCCACACAAACACAGGCAGGAGATGCACACTCCACACAGAAGCCACCCCAACCAAGAATCAAACCAGAAAACCTATAGCTGTGAGGCAACAATACTACCACCGCACCATCAATTATGCAAGGAATTAAACATTCAGAAACCTGAAGTCTGAAATTCAAATGCCTGTCAATTTTACTGCGGACAGAACAAAAACAATTTTCAGCAGAGACGCAGGGATTAATACTGCAGACACGTCTTTGTAAAATGGCAGGGCACCAGAGCAAATCCACACAAATACAGGGAGGAGATGCAGACAGAAGCCACCCCAACCAAGAATCAAACCAGAAAACCTATAGCTGTGAGGCAACAATACTATCACTGCACCATCAATTATGCAAGGAATTAAACATTCAGAAACCTGAAGTCTGAAATTCAAATGCCTGTCAATTTTACTGCGGACAGAACAAAACCAATTTTCAGCAGGGATTAAAACTGCAGACACGTCTTTGTAAAATGGCAGGGCACCAGAGCAAATCCACACAAACACATGGAGGAGATGCAGACTCCACACAGAAGCCACCCCAACCAAGAATCAAACCAGAAAACCTATAGCTGTGAGGCAACAATACTACCACTGCACCATCAAATATGCAAGGAATTAAACATTCAGAAACCCTTAAGTCTGAAATTCAAATGCCTGTCAATTTTATTTAACATTTTTTTAATCAGGACAGTCTGACTTGGAACAAATAAACAATTTTCAGCAGAGGCCCAGGAAGAAATAATGCAGACATGTCTTTGTAACATGGGAGGACACAAAAGCAAACCCACCCAAACACAGGGAGAAGATACAGACCCCACAAAGAAGGAACCCCAGCCAAGAATCAAACCCAAGAACCTGCAGTTGGGAGGCAACAATGCTACTACTACACCATCAAATATCAAGCATTGCAACATTTACAAACCACAGATATTATGAGGAACAGATCAGATCGAATATTAGGCAAAAATCTGAAATTTTTTTACAAATGGTGGTGGGTAGGGAACTCAAGTCTTTAACACCTGCATACAGGGTACAGGGTTCAAGCCTGAGGTATTCCCTACCACACCACCATAAGCACCTGGGGCATTTACACACACACACACACGTAAAGCATAAGCACCATACACAAACTCCAGTAAGGTAAAACGCACCATACACACACAAATAAACATTGTAAATTAAAGGTAAAAAGCACCATACACACACAAATAAACATTGTAAATTAAAAAGCACCTTACCTGAATATATCCAGCTAACGTACATCCTTCCCGCGCAATACTGAAAGACCCGCGAGATCCTAATGCTCCTGCTCAATGAGATCCTAATGCTCCTTCCCGATGAGATCCCTAATGCTCCGTCCCAAGTCCTGCTGCTGCTCTTGCAGTCCGGACACGACCCATAATCCTGGCGAGTCTGTGCACTTTAAAAGTGCACAGACGTCTCTTGTCCCCTATGGGGACTGCCGGACTGCCTTGAGCATGCGCATAGACCGACAGTAGTCGGGACTACTGCGCATGCACGAAGTCCGCGAATTTCAAAAAATAATTTTTTTTTTATTTTTCTTTTTTCTTTCTATTTTTTATATTGAGGGGGCTGCAGTCCGGCAGCCCGATGCCACGAGCCGCCCCTGAGACACGTGTGTGTGTGTGTGTTTGTGTGTGTGTGTGTGTGTGTGTGTGTGTGTGTGTGTGTGTGTGTGTGCATGTGTATGTATATAAAGTATATATATATATATATATATATATATATATATATATATATATATATATATATATATATTGGTCTAGGACACATGCTCGACTAACATATGTCCGAATCACAAAACATCGAACACACACACGGCGCTTAACATAAAAGCTTCCGTATGTGTAGTTCAAAAAAAAATCTATTTTTCTGCAGGGGGGCTTTGCCCCATGTGCACCGCACTCCCCCCACTTTATTATTCTCACTCCGAGATCGCACTACAGTGGGGAAAAGGAATTTCCCTTACCCGCACTGTAGTCCGATCTATGAAACAGGCACACATACACTGAAGCGCTTGTCGATGTTAAGTGCTTTTGTGTATGTGTGTTCGATGTTTTGTGATTTGGACATATGCTAGTCAAGCATGTGTCCGATCTATATATATATATATATATATATATATATATATATATATATATATATATAGTATATATATATATATATATATATATATATATATATCAGTAGAGTTCAATTGCTTGTAAATCACACTGCTCACTTTGTTTAAATTATACTGTATAAATGCCCTTCACTGTCAATATATATATATATATATATTTTTATATTGACCTTTTTTGTGGCATCACATCTTCTAGATATTTCAGCATTGCAAGTTTTACTTTATCAAGACAGAAATTTAGTTTTGAAAGAAGGATCTAGTTATGTATTTGCTGCTAGTAACTGTACTCTAAGATAGCTTTTAGCCTTTCATCTCCAGAATTAGGACAGATGAAAAATAGTTGGGGAAAAGACCCAAGATTCAAGATACTTTTTAAATACTGGTACTGTCAATTCAGAACTTGTCAAAAGCATGTCCACTTTTAAGAGGCATGAAACAAAATTCTGAATCAGAATAAGATTGATGATATGAGATTTGTGCATTGATTATGTTATACTTTCAGGTTTATACTGCTCAAACTAATGTTAAACCTGTGTGTGTGTGTGTGTGTGTGTGTGTGTGTGTGTGTGTGTGTGTGTGTGTGTATATAAAGTATATATATATATATATATATATATATATATATATATAAAATGTATATATATATATATATATATATATATATATATATATAGATAGATATAGATATATCAGTAGAGCTTAATTGCTTGTAAATCACACTGCTCACTTTGTTTAAATTATACTGTATAAATGCCCTTCACTGTCAATATATATATATATTTTTTTATATTGACCTTTTCATGGCATCACATCTACTAGGTATTTCAGCATTGCAAGTTTTACTTTATCAAGACAGAAATTTAGTTTTGAAAGAAGGATCTAGTTATGTATTTGCTGCTAGTAACTGTACTCTAAGATAGCTTTTAGCCTTTCATCTCCAGAATTAAGACAAATGAAAATAGTTGGGTAAAAGACCCAAGATTCAAAATATTCTTTAAATACTGGTACAGTCAATTCAGAACTTGTCAAAAGCATGTCCACTTTTAAGAGGGATGAATCAAAATTCTGAATCAAAATAAGATTGATGGTATGAGATTTGTGCATTGATTATGTTATACTTTCAGGTTTATACTGCTCAAACTAATGTTAAACCTGTGTGTGTGTGTGTGTGTGTGTGTGTGTGTGTGTGTGTGTGTGTGTGTGTGTGTGTGTGTGTGTGTGTGTGTATAAAGTATATATATATATATATATATATATATATATATATATATATATATATATATATATATATATCAGTAGAGTTCAATTGCTTGTAAATCACACTGCTCACTTTGTTTAAATTATACTGTATAAATACACTTCACTGTCAATGTATATATATATATATATATATATATATATATATATATATATATATTTTTTTTTTATATTGACCTTTTTCGTGGCATCACATCTTCTAGATATTTCAGCATTGCAAGTTTTACTTTATCAAGACAGAAATTTAGTTTTGAAAGAAGGATCTAGTTATGTATTTGCTGCTAGTGACTGTACTCTAAGATAGCTTTTAGCCTTTCATCTCCAGAATTAAGACAAATGAAAAATAGTTGGGGAAAAGACCCAAGATTCAAGATACTTTTTAAATACTGGTACTGTCAATTCAGAACTTGTCAAAAGCATGTCCACTTTTAAGAGGCATGAAACAAAATTCTGAATCAGAATAAGATTGATGATATGAGATTTGTGCATTGATTACGTTATACTTTCAGGTTTATACTGCTCAAACTAATGTTAAACCTGTACGTGTGTGTGTGTGTGTGTGTGTGTGTGTGTATATATATATATATATATATATATATATATATATATATATGATACACACACACACACACACACACACACACACACACACACACACATATATATATATATATTTTATATTATGTATTGCCTTACAAGAGATATTGAACATTTTATGTTTGCATATATTATTTATACTGCTTATGTTAATAATATATATTTCTGTAAATCTACATTTTTATATAATGTCTGTTAATTCACCTCTGTTATGACTGGAAAGGGTCTTTAGACACCTAATGCATTATTGAATAAATAAATTGGTGTTAGTGTCTCAACAGGCTGTACACTCATCTCTGATCCTGCAAGATCAGTAGACTGTGGGCTTCATTCTTCCACAAAGTACTTGGATTCATTGTCTACTATTGATACTGCAGTAAAGCATAAGGGTTATTGCATTCCTGTGGTTTTGTCCATCACGTAAGTCGTAAGATATTAAACAAAGGTCCTTGAATGTAAAAGATCTCGCAGACTGCACTTATTGAAAAAAAAAAGTGTATGGGGTGAGGCCAAGATGGTGAGCAGTTAACAGCACTGTTTTTCAGCTCTGCTTCATTTTAAAATCTCTGACAGGATTTTTACTAAAAAAACTCAAATAGAACATTTCAAAACTTATAGTTGAGCATCTGCTGAAAAATATACAAAAAAAAAAATAAAAAAAAAGAAGTCTGAAACTTTGTAATTCTTTTTCCTGTCAAGAAAACTACAAAGAGCTATTTGTCTCAGAATGAGCCACTCTAAGCCCAGTGTGCAGGACAATTCAATGAAAATAGACATACAGGCTCTACTAAGTAACATCAGCGAGTTATCTATAAAGATACAGAACTTAGAAAGCAAAATGGATAATTTTAAAGAGGAGTGTAAAAAACAAGATGAAGTGCTGAGTGAATCTCTTAAATAGTCATCACACATCTTGAATATAAAAGAGGTGATGTCTGACTTTGATGGAAGATTACTTGAAAATGAGAATAACTAAATTTCTTCTGAAACAAAACAACTTATTCTGGGAAAAATAAAAGACTTAGAGAACAGATCTAGAAGGAATAACATCAGGATTTACGGGATTCCTGAAAAAGAAAAGGGAGACAATATGATACAATTCCTTAATACCTGGAACTAGCCAGTCTGTTTAGTTTCAGCACTCAAAACTGCTTCCTTGTGCTTAGCACTTGCTCAGAACTCATTCTAAGCACTAAATAAACTACAAATTACTACAGCACTTTCCTCACTTGTCAAGAGGAAAACATTCTTAGTACTTAAATTAATAAGCACCTATTCAGGAAAGTCCATGGGTCAGCTCCCGGTGTGTTTTCCTGTCCACCTGATGAATCTAGGCATCTTGGGCCAATGTAGCAATTGCCTCATGTACACCAACAACCCTCTCCTCCTACCACCCAACACTACAACCTGTGAGAGATGCACTTCTATAGCCAAACTAGAAGCCAAGCTCTCTCCAGCCAAGACTGGACTACACAGTCAAGAGGAGAAGGTTAACACCTGCACCACACCACACTCGACATATAGCCGTTCAAAACCCACACTACCAAAACCCACACATAGAAACACAAAGCACACACCCACATTCACGGAGGCTCTGAATAAAAATCAACCCAAGCAACAGAGACCTCCAAGCTGAAACACAGACAACCAAAACCTCCCAACACTACCCAAATGACACACAGCCCACAACATCAGTGTGCCACTCAACCTCAGCCCATAAGGCAAAACAACGTACCCAACACACTAGTCATAGGTGACTCTATAGTCAGGCACACTGATGTCCCACTCACCAGGCTAAACAAGGAGAAGGATACTGTCAGCTGCCTGTCGGGTGCCAGGATCCGCCACATAACCCACGCACTCAGGTCACTCCACAAGTACAAATATCCCTCTGCATTGTCCATTTTGATGTGAATGACCTGAGATGTACCTCCCTGGACTATATGAAAAGAGACGTGGAAGAGCTCTCCAATCTTGTAGACCAGGCAGGTATGACCCTAGCCCTGAGTAGCATCCTGCCATTGCCCAGAATGATACCACAGTACAAGGACAAAATAATTGACTTCCAACAATTGGCTAAGCTTCTGGTGTCATTCTAAGGGGATCCAGTGTCTATCTGCCTGGGACGATATGGTCAACAGACCATGATGCTTTGCCAGAGATGGCCTGCACCTGTCACCCCTGGAATTCTGGATACTGGCTTAGGCTCTTGCCACCCCTATAGTGCTTTTTGTACACAAGGTTCAAATGCTAAATTCACCACCATAACAGGTACAAGCAAGCAAAGCCTGAGGGTAATGCTACTCAATGCTAGAAGTCTAAACCTCAAAGTGCACTCACTCAAGGCACTCCTTAAAATGGATAACATCGACATCTATGCAGTGACAGAGACCTGATTCAAGACTCCAGAGAGCACCCTTGCATTACCAGGCTATAATTCATACCACACCTTTCAGCCACCTAACTTGGACCGAAACACTAAAGGCGGAGGTGTGTCCATATTCATTAAGGATATTCACACCTTCAGGCTAGTTGCTCAACATAATGCATCTGAAATTATCCAAGTGCAACTAATACTGGGCAAGACTGCAATCCAGGTTGTAGCTTGCTACAGATTCCCCACCATGCCCCAGGATTCCCATTCTTCATTTCTTAAGATACTGGAAAATATTAAGGTACAACTCAATACCTTAATTATGGGCGATTTCAACTACCTCACCATCAACTGGGAAAACTACTCATGTACCAACTCATTTGCTCAACGTTTTCTGGAATTCATAAATTCCATTGCCTTGGATCAGCTTGTCCACACCTCCACTAGGTGCACTAGGTGCAGCAATATCCTGGTCTGGTCATTACCAATATGGGTAACCAGTGTTCCATGCTGGAGGTCAACTCCTCGCTGGTCATATCTGACCACAATTACCCTTGACATCCATATCCCACCCCCACCCCCCATTAAGGAAACCACTGTCAAAAACTACTCCAAAGCCAACTTCATGCTTCTTAAGACAGAAGTGGCAAACTTCATGACACCCATGCAGATGGAAAATAGAGATACGACTGCTGAATCTTACACAAATGCACTGTATAAGCACATACATGAGTGCATGGATCGTGCCATCCCCAACCATACCAAGACACTATCCTCCAAAAAAAGGAAGCCAATCTGGTGGTCCCCTGCCATAAACAAACTCTACAATAGAAGGAAGAAGCTGTTGCAAAAAAAAGTAAAATCCCAAGATTGGAGAAACTCCCTGGTCAGCCTCAGCAAGAACCTGAGATCCCTCATAAAATCCTCCAAAGCCAGTTATGAAAATAAAATCACCAGTCATTCCAAAGACAACCACAAAGCATTCTACAGCTATGTCAAGAATCTCAATGGCAACACTCAGATCTGCTCTGAGTTACAGCACAATGGCACTAAATATACAGAACCAACTGACATTGCCAACATCCTGACAGATAGGTTCAGTGCTAACTTTACCCCCCTCTCACCCTCCATTTACCCCCCTCTCACCCTCCATAGGGCCCATCTTAATACCATATGAATGCAAAGCCCCTGTAATCCTGGATAAGCAAGTAAAGACTACACTTTCCAAAGCCAAGAACACAGCATCCATGGGACCAGACATCATCCCAAGCTGTGTACTGCATGAACTACAAAATGAACTGGCACCCCACCTAATTACCATGTTCAATCATAGTCTCACCTCAGGCTATGTGCCTACTAAATAGTGCACAGTGACGGTTATCCCACTCCACAAAGCGGGTGCCACCATGGACCCCGGAAACTACCACCCCATTAGCCTGACAAGCCTGGTCTGCAAGGCTATGCCACATATCATCTTGGAGCTTATAAACAAAGACATAGGTAACCTCCAAACCCTAGACCCCACTCAGTTTCAGTTTGTAAAAGGTAGATCATGTCTTACGAAACCTGATTGACTTCTTTGAAGCAGTCGCTAGAGCCGTAGATGAGGGCAAGGTAGTGCACACAGCCTATCTTGACCTCGCCAAGGCTTTCAATACCATCCGCACTCACTAAACTAGGCATAAATCCCTATGTCACAAGATGGGTGGCCAACTGGCTCACTGACAGAACCAACAAAGTAAAAGTAGCCGACTCGATGTCCGACTTCAGACCAGTGATGAGTGGAGTATCACAGGGTTCGATCCTGGGTCCTCTCCTGTTCAGCATCTACTTCTCTGAAGTGCAGGCCAACACAGAATGACTTTGGCTAAAAAAGTTCCCAGATGACTGCAAACTGGGAGCCATAATAGAATCACCTAATGATGTAGACATTCTACAAAAGGGCCTCACAGAGACAGATGCTTAGTGTCAAGGTCATGGCCTCAAGCTCAATGCCAAGAAATGCATTGTCATCCCCCTTTTGGAAAAACTCAGTACTCATGAACTACCACATAGGCAGTAGCTTACTAAACACAGAAAGTGTGAAAAGAGACTTCGAGACATGGATGGACAGTAGTCTCTCCTTTGATAACCACATCACCACAGTAGTCAGGCAATCCTTCTATGTGGCACACTTCATCACAAAAGGGTTCTCCTCTAGAAAAAAGGAGGTCATTGTTCCTCTCTACTCATCCCTCATCAGACCCATTATAGAGTACAATGCCCCATTTGGCATGTATCTCACAAGACACCTACAACAACTGGAAAGGCCACAGAAATACCTCACTAAGAGGATTACTGGCCTCAAACAGATGCCATATGCAGACAGTCTCAAAAAACTCCAGCTCTACTCCGTCGCATATCGCCTACTCTGAGGCAATCTCTGCCTAACATACAAAGCTATGTCAAACCCAGAGCTATTGGACATGCTACACTTAAAAAAATCCCAATCTCTCCAAACCACATGCTCCAGAGACCTAAACCTTGTCACCACAATAAAAAGAACATGCTGAAGGGATAGATATACTCTGGAACAAACTACCCATTCATGTCAAGCAAAGCTCCTCATTTGCCTTCTTTAAGAAAAATCTTGACGACTGGATGGGAAATAGAAAATTCACTCTGGGGATCACTTCTGTGGCACTGCTTGGCAGGGGCATAGGAAAATAATTTTCTTGGGTGGTGAAAGCCAGGGCACCCTTTTGGCTAGGCTTATATAGGCCCCAGGGCAGATAGCCTAGTACCTACCTATGATCCTATGAAGATGTGATTTGTGAGTTACTGTTTCAAAGCAATCTACTAATTACATTTCTTTGCTATCTGCTGCAACTCATTACTAATTAACTGCATTTTACTGCATTTTGTTGCTGTTTAACTGTATTTTTTCATACTGCAAGTTCTATTCTTTTGACTATAAGTGATTAATCTGTGCTTCATTGTGAGATTTTTCTTACTGAATTCTTAACCTTAAAATTGAGTAGCATATTCTATATACAGGCTGTGGCATCCACAGCTTTAGCTGCATGTTTTTTAACCCTTTTTGAGGTATTCCAGCGACAAGTTTTCCCTTAGGAGCACTTATGTTATCATCTAGTACTACTACTTGTAGACCTTCCTCCCTTTACCCGCTTAGCTCTTTCAGTTTCTGACAAATATGGATGGACAATTTCCTACATTTTCTCCTGCCAATTTGGTCAATATGGGCATCCTCAGACAGTGTAACAACTGCTTCATGTACACGGACAACCCTCTACTACTAGCACCTAGGAACACAATTTGTGAGAGATGCAAATATATCAACCACCTAGTGTCATTGCTCTCTCCCCCACAAACCAGATTATCTGGCATTGAGACGGTTGGCAACATGAACACCACACCTCAAACACCAACCACACCTCTGACGCATAAACGCATGCAAACTCCACTGCCCACCACACCATACATAGTCCACACACCAGTGTCTCACAGCCCCTAAGACCTAAACATAAACCCAACATATAAGTCATAGGAGACTCCATTGTGAGACACACAGATGTGCCCCTGACAAGGCTGGATAAGGAGAAAGTCACAGTTGCTTGTTGGGTGCCAGAATCCACCATATCACTAATGCACTCAAGTCTCTTAACAGGTACTGTAATGACTGTCACATGTTGGAGTGAATGACTTGAGACGTACCTTCCTGGACTATATGAAGAGAGACATGATCGAGCTCACTGAGTATGTGTCCCAGGCAGGTATGTCCCTAGCCTTAAGCAGCATTCTACCATCAACCAGAATGATGCCTCAATACAAACAGAAAATGACTGACTTTAATAACTGGCTTAGTTTCTGGTGTCATTCAAAGGGGCTCCAGTACCTGACAGCCTTGTATGACATGACTGACAAGCCACAATGCTTTGCCAGAGATGGCCTGCTTCTGTCTCCCTTGGGCTGCTGGCTCCTGGCAAAGGCTCTTGCCACCCCCATAGTGCCTTTTTTAGGCAGTGCCATGAGGTCAAAATTGCCAACAAGAAAATTTCATCAAAACATTTATTTATTTATTGCATTTGTTTACCGGGAAAGTCCACTGGGCCTAAAAGAGCCCATTTTTAGTGGAGGCCCAGGGAAAAAAGCTCCAATGAGATACAGAAAAAAATATAAACATTAATTAGTACAGAAGCAGAAACAGTGTTACAGATAGTAAATATAGTAACATATACAGAATATATACATAAAAGCAGGAATCTAGTTTGTTTGATTACAGTAATATATACAGAAAATATACATTAAAGCAGAATTCAATGAATTCAATCAGAGTGGTATAAACAGAGATATATTAAATCAGTATTATTGTACCAGTATCAACAAGTGAAGATAAAAATAAATATGGAGAAAGTATCTTAGCAAACTTGTTCTGGGGTCATTTTATCTTAGCAAACTTGTTCTGGGGTCATTTTACCTTAGCAAACTTGTTCTGGGGTTATCTTAGCCACACTCATTTGTTTTGTGCTTCAAAGTATCAGCAGTCACTAGTAGAAAAAGACATAGGAGTTTAGTAATCACATAAGGAGAGTGAAGAGGTTAGGTTATACAGCAGGAACATAGCCAGGAAGAGTTGAGATGATTTTTCAGTATTTGTTTGAAGGTGATGGTGCTGCCTGTGTTATGCTGCTAAATGCTAGAGGTCTAAACATGAAATTGCACTCATTGCAAGCATTCTTAACCCTGGAAGAAGCTGACATTTGTGCAGTCACAGAAACCCGGTTCAAAGGTACGGAGAGCACCCCAGCCATACCAGATTATGCATCCTATCATTCATTCAGACCCCAAGCCGTGGGCAGCAAGACAAAAGGAGGTGGAGTTGCAAATTGCAATATATATATATAAGACATACACAACTCTAGGCTGGTCAAACAGTATGATGCACAGGAAATACTCCAGGTGCAGTTAACAACTGGCAAGACCCCTGTTCAAATCATAGCTAGCTATAGGCATCCAACTCTGACTCAAGATGCCCACTCCACCTATCTGGACCTCTTCGAATCTATCAAGATTCAACCCTTTACCTTGATCTTGGGTAACTTTAACTATCCAACCATAGATTGGAAGAAATACTCATGCCGAAACACAAATGCTCAGAGATTTCTTGATTCCATCAATGCAAATGCCTTCGACCAGTTGGTTGACACCCCCACAAAAGATGAAAATAGCTTGGACTTGGTATTAACCAACATGAGTAACCACTGCAGTATCCATACAGTGTCATCATCCCTGGTAAGTTCCTACCACAAAGCAGTCATTTTCGAAGTCACCGTCTCCCCGACCCCCCCCCCCACCCCCCAGCTAGGGTCAGACAAAAAAACTTCTCCAAAGCTGATTACAACCTCCTGCGAGAAGGTATAAACAGCTTCATAGCACCCCCACCGCCCACTCCACAGAAACTGGCACATATGTCCAAACTTACACCAAAGTACTATATGAGCATTTATATAGCTGCATGGAATTGGGAATACCAGACAGGATTAAATCATCCTCCTCAAGGAAGAGTAAACCTGTCTGGTGGACATCTACAATAAATAAACTCTATAATAAAAGGAAATTGCTGTCCAGGACAAAGAAGGAACAGGTGGAAGCAATCTCTCCTTAGCCTGAACAAGCAAATAAGATCACTAGTGAAATCCTTCAAAGCAAACTTTGAGTCTAAACTGGTCACATCTAGTAAAGACAATCATAAGGCTTTCTTCACATATGTCCGCAACCTCAAGGCAAGCACCCAGAGCTGCTCAGAACTGGTGGTCAAGGACACCACATACACAAAACCCTGTAGATATAGCCAACCTGCAGACAGGTTCAGTGAAAACTTCACTCCTCTGCCCCCCCCCCATCAGTAAAACAGGACATCCCCATTACCTGCCCCCTCCCCTTATCTCTAGCGAGCAAGTCATCACTGCCCTCTCAAAGGCAAAAAATACAGCCTCAATGGGACATGATAACATCCCAGGCTGTATTCTACATGAACTCAGGCAGGAACATGCAGCATCATTAGGCACCCTATTCAACCAAAGCCTAGAGTACCAGCTCTGTCCCAGATGAGTGGAGGACAGCTACTGTCATCCCTTTGAACAAAGGTGGAATGTCCACTGATCCAGGAAAATATAGACTCATCAGCCTAACTAGCCTGATCTGCAAGACCATGGAACAGATTATCCTGTACCTCATAAACAAGGACATTGGCTACCTCCGGACACTTGATCCCACACAGTTTGGTTTTGTCAAGGGGATCATGCCTGTTAAATTTGGTTGACTTCTGTGAGGCAGTCACCAAGGCCATAGACGAGGGAAGACAGTGCACACCACCTACCATGACATGGCCAAGGCCTTCGATACTATTCCCCACTCAGGTATAACAGATAAACTCTCTCAACTAGGCATCAAGCCGTATGTTACCAGATGGGTAGCAAACTGGCTTACTGATAGAACCCACCTAGTCAAAATAGGGGAAGCCACCTCAAGTATTAGATTCGTAACAAGTGGTGTACCCCAGGGATTGGTCTTGGGGCCTCTGCTGTTTTCGATATACTTCTCAAAGGTGCAGGCCAAATCTAGTGGGTTATGGCTGACCAAGTTTGCAGATGACTGCAAGCTGGGTGCTGTCATCAATTCCGCTAATGATGTGGACATCCTCCAAGAGGGTCACACCCAAACAAATGACTGGTGCCAGAAACATGGACTCAAACTGAATGCCAGAAAAGCATCATCATCCCTTTTGGGGAGAATGATCTCCCCACAAATTATCACAGTGATAATAAGGCACTAAGCACACAATCAGTCATGAGGGACTTGGGAACCCAGGTTGATAGCAAAATGACGTTTGACCACCATATTGCCTCCATTGTATGGAAAACTTTCTACATGGCCCACCTCATTAGTAAGGGTATCTCATCCAAGGACAAGGTGATCATAACATCCCTGTATTCTTCCCTTATAAGACCGATTATTGAATACAATGCCCCTTTCAACATGTACCTCACAAAGCACATGCATTAGCAGGAGAGACCACAGAGATTCCTCACCCGGAGAATCCAGGGCCTCAAACAGCTGCAATACACAGCTAGGCTAAAAGCCCTGTCCCTCTACTCAGTCTCCTACAGACTCCTCAGAGGTGACCTCTGTCTGGCATACAACGCAGTCTCAAACCCCACCCTGATAGGACTGCTGCATATCCACAAGTCAAGCTCCACTCGAGTAACCCACACGTGAGACCTCAACTTTGTCTGTGACATCAATAGGACTTGCTGGCAGGACAGATTTGTGTCCGAGAGACTCCCCCTTTTGTGGAATAGACTCTCTCTCCATGTAAAGCAGAGTACTTCATTAAACCTTTTTAAGCGCAACCTGGACAACTGGATGGGGAACAGAAAATACACCCCTGGACAGTGGCATAGGGTGCTGACTTATTGGAACATGGGTTAAATTCTTGGCTAGGCTTGTAAGGGCCTCAGGGCCAATAGCCTAGTAACCTCCTATGATACTAAGGTTTTAGTCTTTAAAGATGCATGGACTAATTATCCATTTAAAATAATAGGAAATGCTATAACATTTGTAAATGATTATTCTACATTAGTGATGTCCAAGAGAAAAACATGTGTGTCACTTGTTAAAACGTAAAGAATAATGATATTTAAGGACAAATCTTGTTTCCAGCAAAAATAAAAATTCACCTTGCAAAAGGAAAGAAGATTGTTAACACATTGGAAGAAGCAATGGACTTTATACAGAAAATTAAAATCAAAGAAAAAAAACAGAAGAAATAGACTGGAATCTATCAACTTCTTTGAATAGAAATGCAACAAGAGATGGTTGGTTAATAAAAGACAGAACAATAAAAAACTGAAGGACAAATGAAACAATGTATTTCATGGTTATGAATTCTTATTAATTTAAATAAGTGCTTGAATACTTATGAACAGGTGCTGCATATTACTTTTTATAAGGTAAAATCATTTATTTCTTTCCCTACTTCGGAATGTTACTAGTTCCCTTTATAAAATGTTAGAGTTTGATTCTTTTGGCTACAGATGAAATTAAAGCTTTCACTTAGAGTTTAAAAGGTTCAACTACTCATCTTATTAAAAGTTAATCATTATTATGATGAAACTTATGTTAGGTGGCACTCTTTCTGATATCTTGGCATAGCTGAGTAATGTACTATGACAATAAAGAGGCATGTTAAGTTACATTCTGGGTTCTTAAAATGGTCCAGTAGTGTGCTACTGATAGTATACTTGACATGCAATAGCACCCAGGCAAGATAAGCTATATTATAAACAAAGTATAAAAAATATAGATTTTTACATATATAAAAAAGTTACTATTGGAATGATATAAAAAAATAAGCATTAACACTCACGTTTACAAGTTAAACCCTGATCACACACAACTGTCATTCTTTTAATGCATGTTTATATACTATGTCTCCTTTAAATAAATGACCGTCTGCTTTTTATTAAACATCTCATACAAATAGTGCTTGCTGAATCATTAAATGTTATTTTTCTGAATGCAACGGCTTTTTGGTGGTTGTTATACTGTGAGTTTTTTTGTTGTTTTTTTTTTTTTTTTTGGTTTGGATAGCTGTGGTGTGGAGGTGGCTTGGATTCACATGTGTGTGCTTTTATGTGAATTACAACTAATTTTCAAGCCTTTATAACGAAAACCAGCTTGAAACAACAAACATAATGAGCACTTTTGTAATGCTGTAGGAGTTCTAAAATTCTAAGAACTACCCAGGTTACTTCTTCCTGTCTAAAAGTAAATAACCATAATATTTTGAATCATATGTTAAGATGTCAACGAATACAAGTTAGATAATTGGCAAAAGACAGTGAATTGCATTCTAAACCACTGTCAGTTATTAAACAGTTCTGAATGCTTGCAGTATACCAAAAGGCTAATTTATATACTAGCCTGCAGAATGACACTTCTGACAAAAGAAAAATAGGATTGTGTTTCTCTGTTATTGTCTCTTTTTAATGATAACAAAGCTTAATATCTCAGAACAATTTATTATGGAAAGTTTGAATCGTAAAAGGAAAGATTTTTCAGATGTTTGTTCAGATACTATTAGACATAACACTTAAGGAAAAAATAGGACTGATTCTAACAGTAGTACCAGATTAAAGAGTTTCAAATATAGAATGGTAAATACAAATGTTCTATTATATGACACTCTACACTGGGATTATACTAAAATATAAAACATAGGAATATAGTAATAATACAAGACATAATATACAAATAGAAATAGACAGATCAGAATAAGTAAACACGTATATAGTTCAAGAATATAAATATGTATACAGGGGTTAGCATAGTGGATAAGGTGTTCACCTTATAGACACAAGCTGCAGGGTTTGAATCTCACATGGGGTAATTGGCTGGGCTTGGAATAGCCAACAGGGAGAGTTAGTCTGATATGAATTTATGAATTTATGATCCTATGAACAACTTTAAACACTGTAAATAAAATAGAAAAAATATAAATTGATCTGATCTAAAAACTAACAACTGACTTCCTCTCTATAGTAGACCAGGGAGATAATATGAGGTACAGGGAAAGATGACTGCAGAGTTGTTTGGTTTGGTCAACTTATAATAAAGATTATGAACACCTGTTTAACTTTTCTTATTCATAATAACTCACTGACAGGCATTTTTAAGATGATGCATACTAAAAATATGAGACACATTAATATGAATCAGAAGCATGAGCTAAGCATTGTTAGTCTAATGGAGAGTTTGAGAGGTAGTTTGCTTGCCTTTTTCAACAACTAGGAATATGCTATTCCATGGTAGAATGTTGCAGGGTTATATCATTAGGTAATTTTTGTCCATGGATGAAGATTTCATATTGTTTTATATAAAGTATATAATAAGTTCTGTATATAAATGCAATTTCATTATACTTGTTTTTTTTCTTTCTCTTATATAAATGTCCAATTTTAAATGCATAGCTATTAATATTAATGGATTGAATAAGCCAGTAGAGAGGGAAGTCTGTTCAAATACTTGCAATTACATAAAGCTCAAATAGTATTTCTACAGGAAACACGGTTACTTAATAAAGACGTAAATAAAATTTCCATTAAAGAATTATTTGGTTTTAGAAGGTTCTGGCTTTCGAGCTAAAAGAACAGGCACCATCATTTTATGGAAGAATGCACCAGTACTGCCTAAAGAAAAGATACCTATGTTGATAAAAATGGTATGTTAAGCATTGTTATAACTCAGTGGAATAGAAAAATATATAAACTGATGAAATCTTATTGGATTCCAGGAGTTGGAGCTAAAGATACAAAAAAATTTCTTAGACACTATAGCCTATTATATGAAAGGTGAAGTCATAATGGCTGGTAATTTTAATTGTATTTTATCAGACAAAGATTCCACTGCAGATAGAAAGCTGAGAATCATTTCTTCAGCAAACACAATTCATTTTGTAAATCTAATGAATTTAAAGGATATATATATATATATATATATATATATATATATATATATATATATATCTATATATATCTATATATATCTATCTATATATATATATATATATATATATATATATATATATATATATATATATATATATTTAGGTCTACCTGATTACGCCAAAAGCTGAGAAGAACAACAACGAGATAACTGACACAGGAAGATCGACAACGGAGAAGACAGACAGTTGAAAATCCCGACACTGAGAACACTGAAATGTTAAGGTAAGTGTGCGATAGGGATGGATGTTAGGGTCAGGGTGCAGGTAAGGTTAAGGTAAGTGTGCGATAGGGATGGACGTTAGGGTCAGGGTGCGGGTAAGGTAAGTGTGTGATAGTGACGGACGTTAGGGTTAGGGTGCGTGTCAGGTAAGTGTGCGATAGTGACGGACTTTAGGTTTAGGGGCAGATTAAGTGAGTTAGGATTAGGGTGCGGGTGAGATAAGGTAAGTGTGTGATAGTGACACACTTAAGGGTTGGGGCGGATTAAGTGAGTTAGGATTAGGGTGCGGGTAAAGTAAGTGTGCGATAGTGATGGACCTTAGGGTTAGGGTTTGGGTTAAGGTTAGTGGATAGATAGTTGTGTATGTAAGGTTTACTGTAGCTTTGTAAGGTTTTTGGTGTGCTTGTGTTGTGTGTGTGTTTTTCGGAAAAGGTATTGTTTTGTTGATTGTCGGGATTGTGGTTTGTCGGGCATGTGAAGTTTCGTGTTTTTGAACTTTCGATTTTGTGGTGTTGGTTATTTCGTTGTCTGTGTTTTGGCATGTTGGCATTATCAGGTAGACCCATATATTTATAAAAGTTAAGGAAAACAAACTCACTTCAATTTACCCATTATTCATATAGCTATGGAACACAAAAAATATTTATAAACATTTTGTTTCAAACAATCTGTTATCACATATCAGAGAAGTTTCAATAGTTTTATGTTCATTATCAGACCATAATGTTATAATCTTTAATATTATTTTAAAAACTGACAATCTAATACATCACAGGAGAATGCCACCATACATTATTAAAATAAAAGGATTCAAGGATTGGTATGTTAAAGAGATCAAAAATTTTCTAGAAATAAACATGAATGGTGAAGTAACTGACATTGTCCTGTGGGACTCACTAAAGGCTTACTTAAATTGAAGAGTTACAAGCTGGTCTATTAGTAAAACAAGAGAATTGGACAAAGAACTGAATACACTACAGGGTAAACTAAACATACTAAAGTTAAATCTAAAATCAAATGACATTATCAGTCTGAACTTAAAAACTTAAATACAAAATATGCTGAAATTCTAAATCATAAAATTTCAATAAACCTGGAAAAACTTAAACCTTTAGGCATATTCAGTAAACTCTTTAAGCTTGCATAAAATTGCTCTTAGATCAAAGAAAATGAATAAAGTAAATCATATCAAAGAAATTATAACACATATAAATAATAAAAAAGAAAGTAGAACAGATATTAAAGATGTTCTTGAGGGCTTTAAAATATTTTATGAAACTGTAAATAATAATACAAATAATCTAGATAATGATATAATTGAAACTTTTCTAAGGGAAATATAAATAAAAAAATAACAAGTGAACAAATAAAAAAAGTGACAGAGCATTCATTTTAACAGAAATAAAAGATCAAATAAAAAAGTTAAAAAATAAGGTGCAAGGCTTAGATGGTCTTGTACCAGAACTATATAAAAATTACCAGATGATGCAATTAAATTATTACATAAGGTCTACAGATAAATAAAAACAACTGCTAAGTCCACCAACATGGAATATTCCCTTTTATCAGCTATTTTAAAACAAGATAAGGATCCTACAAAATGTTCATCATACAGAAACATTTCACTTTTAAATGTGGACTATAACATGTTCATGTCCATTTTACCTAACAGAATTAATCTATGTATACCTAAACTAATTAACAATGATTAAGCTGGGTTTATTTTAAATAGACAAGTACATGAAAATACAATAAGAATACATGCATTAATAGACTATGGAAATAAAAATAAAAAAATAACTTTTGATCATTAGTCTCGATTTAGATAAGGCTTTTGACTCAGTTAATTGGCCATACTTATTTAAAACAATTAAAGTGCATAATTTCTCACCTGAGATAATTGCATTAATTTTTAGGTTATACAACAATTCTTATGCTTATGTTAAAATAGGTTATTTTCTTTTTAAATCCATTAAATTACAAAAAGGCACAAAACAATGCTGTGCATTATCACCTTTACCTTTTGCATTAGCTATAGAACCCTTTGCTAATAGTATTAGATCCAAAAAACATCAATGGTATCAAAATAAAAGACTTCGAATTAAAGATTCAACTCTTTGCTGATATTTTACTAACAATTGGAAATATAGAAACATCATTAGAACATATAATTAGTTCTGTGAGTCAGTCTGAAGAAATCTCAAATTTAAGATTTCAGCATAATAAAACAAGTACATTATTAATTAATAGAACATTTAAAAAACTTCATACAAAAAATATTCTAACTTCAACTGGAATAGCAATCAAATGAAATATGGTATAACCATTATGACTAATAGTAAAGAAATTATACAAACAAACTTTCAACAGGTTTTTGATAAAATAAGTTAAGTCAAAAATTGGGACCAATTCTTCTTTACCATGGAAGAATGATTGCTACTTATTAAGATGGTATTCTCCCTAAAACATTGTTTGTCTTACAATCTTTAGTACTATCTCCACCAAAGAAAATTGATGAAGATGATAAATAATATTCTACTTAATTTTTTTTTCACATCCTAATAAACCAAAAGTTTCCTTTGACTGGTACAGAAAAGGTTGAGATAATGGAGGAATAAGATTACCTGATATTCAACTGTATGCTACTTTAACAATTGTAAAAGTTATAGTGTTGTGGATAAATTCATCTTATGATTCAAAATGGAAACACATGCATCAAGAAATATTATTAGTAAATAATATATGACAACCAGTCATACACAAACAGTACCTAATAATGTTATCTGGTTATTAATTGTTTTTTGTGTAAATGGTATTACACACTCTTCTCAAATTCCCTATTTAAATAACATCATTTCCTCTTTCCAAAAGTTCACATATTCTAACCATTGTATTAAACACTTAATATTTTCTATGTTTCCAATTGCATATACAAATGAATCCTTAGAAACTCATAACTTCAACAAAATGCTAGTATTGAAACAACAAAGTAATTTAATTTATTGGCATCAGTTCTTAAATGGTACTGATTATATATATATATATATATATATATATATATATATATATATATATATTGTTAAAAATGTAACATCCAAATGCAATCAGAATTCTGAGAACTGGTTAATTTTACAAATATTTGGAGTCTTTGTGAACAGAGAGGTAAATAAGATATTTAACCTAAATAAGAAATCATTCCACAAATTATTGGAATTCTTAATAAATATCAATAATAATGCAATGAAAATATATCATATTTGTCACAAATGTATATAATTCTTAAGTTATATTTCACATATTTAGACAATTCCTATCAGAACTGCTCCTCAAAAATTAATAATGATGACTTATTTGAAGAATACAAGAAATTAATATTAAAGTCTACATATAATTTTCATTATACTGGAAAATTTTGACTTGAAAATTTTTACACAGAGCTTTTGTCACTCCTAACAAAATTACAATTATATATAAATTAAATGGAATTAAATGCTGAAGATGTGATTCTGAAATAATAGCTGATTGGATGCATACAGTATACGAATGTGAGGTCATCTCCCCTTTTTGGAAAGAAATTAATAACTTTATTCAAACTCTATGGTCAGACAGATGAAATATTTCAAAATCGTTAGTGTTATTTTATGCTCTGATTCCTGAGTTAATTCCCAAAACCCAAGTGCATCTTTGGTCTATTCTTGCTATAGCCAGAAAAGCAATTACCAAAATTGGAAAAGTAAAGTTACCCCCTCTAGTTTGAATTTATTAGTATGGCAAAATTTGTTTGCAGTAGTGAATTGTGTACTATAACAAGGAGAACATCAAATATTAGACATTCATATAAATATTGGCTTAAACTTAAAGACTTGTTTGAATAATATTAATTGTTGTTGATGTCTAACTTTGATGTATTGATCAGCTGTGGGCCTATGTAAATAGTTATTTGTTTGCTTTATAATGGATTTGTTTATTTATTGTTTTAAAACCAAATAAAAAATTAAAAAAGAAAAAGATATAGGAGTGTTTTGTTGAAATTAATCACCAAACTTAGGAGGAAAACAGCCTCAAAAATAACAAAATTACAGATTAATAAAGAACAAAATAAAAACAGTTAAAATAAAATAGACATCTCAAAGCCAAAGTCAATGGTCTTCATTTGTTTATATCAACAACGTTTTCCTTTCTTTATCATACTCAAACAATTTTTTGCGAGCTTTTGGTTGATATGCCTTTAAGCATTTTTAGGAAAATACAAACAACATAAAATTTACTTTATCCCATCCTCATTATTCTTATTAAGAAATAGTGTCCATACCTTTCTTTCCATATCACAAATATACTTTGTTTCACAATCTTATCTTTTCATTCTGTTCCTCACTATATATATATATATATATATATATATATATATATATATATATATATATTATATTAATCCATCCATCTATTCACAACCCCCTTTTTCCCTATTTTTCCACTTGGTCATGGTGTCACTTCAACCATCATATTAATCATAAACAATATTTTAAGAGACACCTTTCTCAGATAACTATATCCAAAACCTCTGCGAATAAGTCCCAAAAACCTAAAAGAAAAAGAAAACCAATGTCCAGCAAAGCTAAAGGTGCTCATTTTAGTACATTCATTAAAACCTGCAACAATGACCAAATGTATGATAGCAGTATATGTTGTTGTTTTTCTTTCGGCTTTTCCCAGTTAGGGTTCGCCACAGTGGAACTCCGGTCCGCTAATGATTGGCAGTCAATTTTTACAGTGTCGAGGTGCCAGCCCAACACCCAACCTTCAACGAAAGCACGCCCATTCACGCATGTCTTTCTAATGCCACCCGACCATGGAGAGGACATGCAGACCCCACACAAAATGTGCGCCAGCTGAGACTCAAATGGGAGAACTTATTGCTGTGAGGCGACAATGCTACCGCTGCACCACCGCAGCTTGTATGATAGCAGTATATAATATCTGGAAATATAAGCAGATTTTATATATAATTCCACATAATTACACATTCCTCTTTTCACAGTTCAGCACTGTATATGTTACATTAATGGATGACTTTTTTCAGCGGATATCATAACTTGAGTCAAAATGCCATTTATCAATTTAAATGTGACACTGTGTTTTAGAATATTTACCTTCTTCAAGAGGCTGAGTCTATGATGTTATTTATGTACACTAGTTGCTTATTTGCCAAATGATTCATTGACAGCTTAATGTGGTTTGCCGGTGCTCTTTAAACTGT
Organism: Protopterus annectens; assembly: GCF_019279795.1. Lineage (NCBI taxonomy): Eukaryota > Metazoa > Chordata > Ceratodontiformes > Protopteridae > Protopterus > Protopterus annectens. The sequence goes on from NC_056741.1 coordinate 649,442,386, forward strand.
TTAACAGAAATCATTAACAATCATGGTTTATTGTTTGTTTTACTTCATATCCTTCAATAAAACATAGCCTCTTTTGCTATATATTTTAATTCACTTTTCATTGGTGTCCTTCTTATGTGATAGTCTTCATAGAAAATCCTTTAATCTTTCTTTGTAATTTATTCTTTTCCTACTAAGAAAAATGTCCTTCATTTTTATATCCACTCCTTCCCAGTTTTGTTTTTCATAATATGTATTTATTTTCAACCCATACCAGTTTTCACTAGGTATTTCCATAACATTAGATTTTATTGCAGTTCAGTGCCTTTCCTGTCTTTTTCAAGTCTCACCATTAATTCAGCATAAAAACTCAAACAATGCCTCTTCAAGAACTTAAAACAAAATCAGATAAGGAACGCTGTGCTGAAAAAAAAAAAAAAAAAAAGTTAATCCACTAAGCAATGTGTTCACTTTCATATAAGTATAGTATGAACAGATACTCCTCCTTATAACACGTCCTTTAATTTTAATAAACTGTCTTACATACTTTTATGTTTTATTCGTTGAATATTGCTGTGGATTGGATTTATGAACTCATTTTCAACCACAGCTGTCTTATCTGATTTTTTTTTTTATTTTTTTTTTTTATTTTTGGCTCTTCTTTTTTTTTATTGTTTTTTGTTATCTTCAAGAACTTACCCAAATTAATATTTTCTTTTATCAAAAAAATTAAATAAATAAAAAACTTGGCTTCAGTAGTACAGAGGGATAAAGCGCCGACTATAGCTCCAGTGACTTGAGCCAGATTAAATGCCTAGGTGAATCTTAATATCAGAAATTCTCTCCATTTGTTTTTGTATAATTTTGTGTTCTTAATGACATTTCTCATTCCACATTCACCTCTTCAATTTTTCATTCCCTTCTCTCTAAATCACAATTAAAAACACCTGGACATGTTAATAATGAATTAAAAAGCAAGTATCTTAATAAATCAAATACCTCATACCTTGCTTTATCCTTAGTAGGAGCATATAGACCCTATGTTCTTACATGCATACTTTTAAAGATATAGTTATATATTATTAGTTTCCTGCAAGCACTACATGAGTACCATATTCAAACAGTTTCCCAGTGCAGACAAACTGCCTTAACACCCAATAATAGCTCAATCATTTTTCTTTCAATTTTAGACATAAAATTCCTACACCATGATTTTGTTTAAACAACAAATGCAAAACTGTACACTTTCATAGAATAGCCTTTGTGCTATTGTAGTGTAAAACTTAACACATTTTTCACATTGAAAAAACAACAGCCACTACTCTCCAGGTACCACTGTTGCAGAAAAGCAGAAATCCTATGATAAAAAATGACCAACACAGGCAAAGCTACAGGTTCACGGACAATAGTTTTAATAAAAACACACAAGTGCTTTCACCAAATGCTTCTTCAGGTGTGACAAAAACTGAGTACCTAAGGCACCATATTTAACTATTAAACTAAGATCACATGACAAAACAAGTTCCAACTTAAAGACACACATCCCAAAATTCATTCAAAAACGATTTTCCACATTTGTTGGTTTACCTTTCATTATGTTCACCATTTTTTATTTCCATTCCTTTTTTTAGAACTTGCCTGTTTTCCAACAGTTGCCACATAGTCCTGCTTTTCAACCATTACCGCATTATCATTCCAGTATTCCTCTTCTCCCCACTTGTAAAACAGAATCTGGTATTTAACTTGGCCTCACCTCTTTCAACTCTCTGTCGTGTATTTATCCTTCAAGAGTGAAAGCCTGTAATTCCAGTGTCCCATCAGTTATACCCCTATTCATTCCGTGATGTTGGTACACATTTCATTATTCTAAATGTTGTCTTCATTTACCTTCAACTCATTATTTTGTCTCTCTTTTGCTGCTTTTTGCCTTCCTCTGAAAGCTGATCACCATCCCCATTCTGATCCATGGATGCATTCATTCTCCGCCAGTGAGGGAAGAATCTACTGATAGAGGCCATCATTTAAGCAGCCATCAAGGGTGGTACAGATTTTTTCCTTTATTTCCTGGGATTGCTGCACAGTTTATCCAAAATATGTTTTATTTGCATACCTGATACTCCCCACACAATTTGTTTTAAAATATTATCCTTTCATATAGCATATATTGCATTTTTTATGCAATCTTTAAAAACACGGACCCACTTTTCTGCAAATATTACATCCTCTTGGGTGGTTGAAATAATGTACAATTCTTTTCAAACTTTTCAGCACAGTCATAGTAGGCATTTTCTTTTTTTTTACAAGCAGTTCATTTCTAGTATTTCAACATCATAATTATTAATTTATGTAGTCTACAGAAACAATTTCGCCCCTCGTCGAGAATCCATCCCTTTCTGTTTCCACTGCAGTCACTTTATCACACACATCAACAAAGGTGAGTTTAAAACCTTCTGCTGGTATATTAGCTTAACTAAAGTGTACTGTTATAGTCCCAGATGTTTGTACTTTTAGGCTTGACCATGGTGCTTTCACAACCAATTCAGCAAACTTTAACTGCTTACACAAACAAAGCTGCTCCTCTCGCTATCAACAAAAGGCTCATTGCCAAAATGTATGAAAGCTTAGTGGTGACAAACAATGGCTCTTAGCTAGTGGAAAGGGAAAAGGTTAAATTGCTAATGGTCATAAACAGATTACAAAAACGGAAAAAAGAAACACCACACTTTAATGCAGTATCCCAACATGAGTAGTGGTGAGAATAAAGGGAAGTTGCTGGTTAGAATGCAACGCTCTCATTCTGAACTTGACTTCTCAGTCACAAAACTGAAACATAGTTGGCAGCCCCCCACCCTCCTAATAAAAATGAGACAGTGTGATAAGTAAATTAACAGGATGCATCTTATCTAAGCTCCACCAGAAAATACAAACTAATCAGCCTGGCTTGCCTTTAACACTGACAAGGCCATAAGGAATTGGTAGCTTGCCTTTTGAAAGGTAGCTTTTAGATAGATCCGTCTAGGATTTACAACATTTTTTCCAGTAAGATGAACTGCATTTGCTCATGAATGAAGAAATTTGTGATTATGTGAATGAACCAGTGAAGCAGCTAAAGAAAGTAGCAGCCCTTGCAATACAGGAGTTTAACTAAAGCAGAAATATTCAAATGAAACAAGAATCAGATATAAAATACTGCTACCACAGATGGTGCTATTCACAAGTGCTGAGAGGAAAATAGAGTGTTTTATTGGCACAATCTGTTGTAATAAATATTATTTAAAATCATATGCTCAAAGATTAATACATTTATTATTATGACAGTGCTCACTCAGTCTCATGAATGTGGCAGGCAGACTTTTTCCCGATGAGAAAGTAAGTGAGAAAAGTGACTTCCATCATTTTACATTCTTGGTGAACAGGTGGGAGGCTACTTGAAGACAAATGTTATACTAGACTGCAATGCTTGAAGATGCTGTTTAAGACAGTCACAAGGAAACAATAGCTCTTCCACACACACATGAAAATTAAACATTACAATGTGGTCCAGGGAAATGAAGATGTGATTAGACATATGTCACTGTACCACTGTACATAATTGAAAGAAAACAGCAAGAATAATAAATGCTTCATTTGCTCAACTGGTTTGCCGAGTATAAAATGAAAAATCAGAGGAAGAAGGAAGTAATTCACTTACAGGAGAAGGGATTATAAGTACTTAACTTTCTGAACTGCATTGAGGAATGTAAGGGAAAAATTAGAGAAAGAAAACAGTGCTAATGAAAAGTTTACCATCTGCTTGACATGTTGCTATGCTAGGTTTGAGGTCTGAATTTTAGAATATTAGGAGCAGAGGAATATGATACCATTATCTTTATGGATGCTGGGGAGGGTAGCCAAGTGGCAGTGGTCTGTGGAACCTTGCAGACTTGTCTAGCTATGCATTAGCTAATTCTCTTTGCAGCATTTTGCTACAGTGCTTGCCACCAGGATGTGTAGAGGGTCCTGGGAAGTAGAAGCAAGCCTACATTACATTGCTGGGAAGTATGTTGTTCTTTCTATATCACATTCTCCCTAGTACCTTGTCTCATTATCCAGTATGCTTGAAAAAACACGTAAGCTGAAACTGTACCCTCCCTCAGGGAGACAGATGTCAGCACCTCACAAAGGCGTGGAATTAGCAGAGTTTGTGAGGTCACTACTAACTAGAGAATGAGACTATATAGGAGGTGGGCAAAGATCTTGAGAAACTAAAGAAAGAACAAGGACTGCAGAAAGGGGATATGGACAAAAGTGTGACATCATTAGATAAACTGAACAATGTATAAGCTGATATACATGCTATAAAATATACATTTATTAAAGGTGGTAACGTCTACCTTAAGAATATAGTTAGAGAGTTCCTTAGTAAGTATAGTATTGATCTGCCTATTAATTTTATTTAAATGTTTTTTCAACCATTTGTGTAAACTACAAGGGTCTATGATCTTGAAGAGTATCTATTACCCAAAGGTCATCTACAGGCACTATTACAAATGCATCTTGATATACAGACCAGACAAGATGTCACTCCTAAGGCACTTGTTGACAAAGTTGCTTTACCAATCTTTTCCTGTACCACTCTTTGGCTAGAACAAAGAGTAGCACCTGATGCTATCATTTCTGGTGTGTACTAATGGTTAGATCCTGCCTAGAAAACCTTTGTACCAGAGACTGTGACTTCATGTCTTACTTAGACTTGCATAAAATGTTTCATGTCATCTTCAGTGCAAGATTAAATGTATTTTAAATGTCATTTCTGTGACATCCGTGCCCTGGCCCAGCAATGAAGGAGCCTCAATCCTCACCACTAACACCAGAGAGGGCGTCGCATATATGAGGAAAGGATAACAAATACACACAGTAAAGTGCAATTTCCCTTAAGAGCACACAGAGATCACAGTCAGATTGGGTCTGGTCACTCCCTTGCTCTCCAGGTCCCCATTAAGACTCCCCAATGGCACAGCTATGAGGTCCAGATCTCAGCCTAGCTGGGCAAGCTAAAACCTCCAGCACCCTCTCTGCCCAAACAGTGCTTTGTATCCCTGCCCAAGTAGCTGCCACACACACACACTTTGAGATAAGAGTTTATACAACCACACAGACACTGCTGGGAAAGGCTGGCACAGGTTCTCCAGCTGTGCCCCTATTACCCAGACTATACAGTAGTATCGCCTGCCACCACCCAGCTAATATTTATCAGCTAATCAAAGGCCCTTAAAAGGGTGTCCAATTATTACTGTGCAATATTATTATCCAATTGGTAGTATGACTAAATAGTCAAGGCTTATTAGAGTGACTTGGTACAGGATCCTTATATACAAGCAATGTACTCTTACAGCTTAACTTATCTCTACACAAAACAGCCACACTTGAAAGGTTTTAAAATATTTAATAATAAATAATTAAAACCACAAGACAATATTTTCTACTACATAGTGTTAGTCAAGAGTTCAGAGATCACAGATAAATAAATAATTCAGTAGTACAGTTCTGACATTGCAGAAAAACACAGTCTAATCTTTCTAGTTCCTAGCTATTTCAAAAAGAAAACACAAGTCTAAGATAACGGTCTATATTAGCAAATTGAAAAACCCTTTATCCAAATACCTAAATGTCGACACCTATAACGTGAACCACAAAAATCCCGAACGCACTAAACAGGAAAAAATAAAATAACAAACTGTCATAGTCGGCCAACCCCACCACCCGCTACATACTACCTACCCAAACAAAATAAATAAACCACATACATACACTAACCAAACCCTACTTCTAACCTAAAGTAAAGCACCAAAATTCTACTTCTAACCCTACACTAAACCCCACAAACACAACTAACTATGCACTATCCTTAACCCCTCCCTAACCCTAAGGTCCATAACTACTGTACAAGTCCCCTATAGACATACTATACACATACATATAACAAAACCCTACTTCCAACACTACACTAAACCCCACATACACAACTATCTATGCACTATCTTTAACCTCTCCCTAACCCTAAGGTCCGTAACTACCACACACTTCCCCTACAGACATACACCCAAAACAAATAAATAATACACATACATACAGCTAAATAAAACCCTACTTCTAACACTACACTAAATCTTACATACATCACCTATCTATTAACTTACCTTAACCCACATCCTAACCCTAAAGTCCTATCTATCGCACACTTACCTTACAGAGCTATACCGCAGACGGGCCAACCATTGCACTTCGACATTTCCGTTTTCACTGTTTCGGACGTTCAGCATTCTGTATTTCGCTCAATATGTGTCGCTTTTTCCATATTCGTGATTACAGTATTTCGCTCTGCTAATAAGAACCCTAAGATAACTTACATATGAGCAAGACAGTGCTGTGAGTTGGATGGTCAAGACAAAAATGCTTAATGCCTTCTGATTCTCTCTGTTTAAATTGCTATTTTAAGTCCTGATTCCCATTACATCATTTCACACTTTCCTGGTGTTCCCAAGCTAACAGATACTGCATAATTGTCATCGTCCACCTGCAGAAAACTTCAGCTATAAAAAACATTCCACATGTAAACTCTAGTAATTATTCCGTAAGTTAAAACAATAGGCAGGATGCTTCACTCCATACTCATCGACTCCAAATTCTAACGTCAAAGGGACAGACATGACAATTTTAATTTCAAAGGACAGAGAAGAAATGCTTGACTTAGCTTTCTTTACATCAGAAGGCAATGCTGCTACATTGTTTTAAGTTCAACATTTCACAGCATATTCTTTCATTTAAGAAAACAAGCTTGTATTTCAACATTTATATTTACAAATGACATAATTATCTGCACAATTCTATCTGGCTAGGCTGGCAGCCTTCACCTATCTTCACCCAATCTTCACAATTTCTATGAAAGAATTAGAGTGTTATTATACCATATATGTCATTTAACTATGCAATGCATTTATGCAGCTCATTTAGAGAATATAAGCTAAATATGAAAAATGAATACATTATTACCATGGTCACTCATTAGCTTCCTATAATAAGAGGGGGGTACTGCATTTTTGGTAGCCCTTTATGACATGCAAAATATTGTATTTCTTCTTATCTCCTCTATGTTGGACCCAGTCTGCAGCAATTCTTAAAAAAAATATGTACCTGATTTTTATGCATCTTGAACAAAACTGTATAAAATGTGGTTCCAAGTCCTCAATATATAACAACATGAAACTTTATCATTGTAAAGATAACTATTTTCCATGATATTTTTGTAATACTTTTGTGACACTGTTACTTGTATCTGAAACTTTTCTCCTTGGGTATCCACTGAAAATGGGCTCCTGGCTCAGTTGGACTAACCTGGTTAACAAATTACAATAAATAAATAAATAAAATAAATAAATAAAAAATAATTTGATTACTTTTCATTAATTCCGGTCCAGTCTGTATTGTACTGTTATGCATAAAGCTGTACGTCTGTTTTTTTTTTTTTCGTTTTTTTTTTTGACTTAAGGAACCTCTTTAGTTCTTGCAGTATCCCACATTTCTGCCCCACCTTCATCTACCAGTACTTTCCCATGCATTTAGTATTTCTGTATGCTGTTTCAGGATCATGGAGAAAGAAAGCCGCAGTGGCAGTATTTGAGGAATAGTGTTTTCCTTTTTATTTCCATATATTTCATAATTAACCAGAGTTGTCCATGTTAGGCTTGTTTATTCTTATGGTTACAGTCCTGAAACATCAAATATCCACTGCTTACTGCTGTTAGGTCAAATGGCAAAAATATTAGATTGGCACAAAGCAATGCCTATGGCTTTGAAAAAAATAGGCATCAAACATTAGATATGTCACTACAAGCTAAATATTGCAGGTACTTTTAAACTGACATTATCATCCCAAAACAACCTGTTTACTATGTAAAGGACAAGCTAAGATTTATTACATAATAGAGAAAATGTTCGATGTCTTTTATGTTCTCATGTTCTCTATGACAAATAGATTAAGGTTTAAGCATAATGATGGATATTTGATCCAACAACTTGTTTTTTCTATTGTATCTGTTCCTCCTGTGGGGTAAATTAAAAAGACTCAGACTTGCTTTATAGCAACCCAGGATTACTTATTTTTTATCATGCTGATTTCCTCCACTGCCTGCCTAAGAGCCACTGTGCAAGCTATCAACAGGTTTTTTTGGTTAGCTTAACTTTGCCCCATGGTGGCATCACATCAGTGTGGGGGTGTTCTATGCCCTCCACTGGCATGTTTGTGCTCTGCACACATGCCTACAAGGACTACTGTCACCAGATTTCAACATGATGTCTCCTGACTCTGCTACAACTGTTGCTGTGTTGGCCAGCCAGGACCATAGCTTCCATTGTCCCAGGATGGACAAAGCTGCATAAACTACACACAAGCAACCTTACCTACCTGATTCTTACAGTGCCCGAGTCAATAAATGAAGTTTAGTTATCCAAGTCATAACCAGGACTTCACCCTTCTATGTCACAGAGCCATGCTGCGGATTATTTCCTTAATAGTTAATCGATAGAAGACCTTGCATTGTTTGGGTACCCTCTAAGAAATAAATATATATCTGTACAAAGTAGATTCTAATTTATGCAGCTTATCTCTAATATCACCAAGATCACAGGGTCCTATGAAATGCAACAGTCATTAACAAGGTTCTGGTCAGCGATCCTGGCAGAACTTGGAAGGTAGAAATGGTGCCCTACTCCATCAGTAGTTGGTCTGCACAGATGATGTGGACACAAACCTAGGAACTGACACATCATTATGTGTGGCTATAATCTGATTAAATTAAGAAACTTTTTTCATATAGCTGACTACTTATGTGTATTATATAATTTGCATTCCATGAATTCAGAGTTGAAACAATTGTCTTCCTGTTTGAAGTCCTTTTTCAGTTCCAGAATGCACTTTGTCTTGTCTTTGAGGAAACAGCCAAAACTGTCAGCTATGTATGTCTAATGAAAGAGCATAGCTGAGCAAAGAAATCTCAAAAGCAACCAGTGCAAAGACATTTCAATATCATGGTAACAGACACACTTACTTATCCCTTCATGTTAAATGCATAAATGAAGTGTGACACCCCTGTACTGGCCCAGTAATCAAGGAGTCTCAGTCCTTACCATTGGCAACAGCTAGGGATGTACACACTGGGAGGATGACAAGTATACACACAGTAAAGTACAATTTCCCTCAACAGCATACAGAGACCACAGTCAGTCTGGGGCTGGTTTTACCCTTTTTCTCCAGATCCCCAATAAGACTTCCCACTGGCACAACTTTAGGGTTGAAATTTCAGCTGAGTGGTCAAACCAAAACCTCCAGCACCTTCTCTGTCTATCCAGTGCTTTGTGTCCCTGCTAAAGTAGCTGACACACACACACACACACTTTGAGATTTGATTTATATACAAGCACACACACACCTGAGAAAGGTTGGCACAGGTTTACTAGCTATGCCCCCTTCTGCCCAGACTATAAGGTAGTTATCACTGCCACCAACCATCCTTATCAGTGACTCAAGGCCCTTAACGAAGGGTGTCCAATCCTACTGTGTAATGTTACTAATAATCAAAATGGTAGTTTTACCAAGCACCAGGCTATTAGGAGTGGCCTGTACAGTGTCACCAAATACATATGCAAGTACCCTAAGAGCCTAAATAGGTTTAAATATATTTAATAATAAATAATAAAAGAGCAAGGCAATACTCAGTACATCAACACAGTAACTTCAGAGTTCAAAATCACAGGAAATATTTTAAAACAACATTGCAGAACAGTCTCAAATAAATACAGAAAACATCTAAAGTAATTTTTACTATATTCCTAACTATATCGAAAATAAATCACTGTACCCTAGTTGCTTACTATTAGCAAGACAAGTGCAGATGGTGATGATGAGTGGATGTTCTTGCTCGGTCCAAGACAAAATACAAAATGCACAGTCTCTCTCTGAGAATATCAGACAATACTGCTGGGCAAGATTGTATGACATCACTCTATCACCAGACATAATTTCCCAGGCTAAACAGAAACTTAACAGAATTTAACATCTCTGTGTGAGAAATGCACATCTCTCAGATATTTGCAGATCTTGGAAGTTGTAAAACAATAAAATGCTTTTACATTTGAAACCTAGTAATCACTTCTTCCAAGACAATACAAAAAACGTATAGCTCTAGATATTGTGTCTGCTACTGAATTGAAACTGAGAGATAACATCTTTTTTGTTTATGGCCCAGCTATAAAGTAACTTAACCTCAACTATGCTTAAGTTTTGCAGGATAATCTTTTATGTTCCAGCAGGGTACACTGTGGATACATCTTAGCTCAGTACATAATATGCAGTTCTGTATAAATCATGGTGCAGTGGTGTAGCAGTAGCATTGTTGCCTCACAGCAAGAGGTTCTCTGGTTTGATTCTTGGCTGGACTGCCTTCTGTGTGGAGTCTGCATGTACTCCCTGCGTTCACGTGGGTTTTCTCAGAGTACGCTAATTTCCTCCCACGTTACAAAGACATTCGTCTGGAGCATTTCTCCCCAGGCCTCCACTGAAAATTGGCTTTGTTCCAAGTCAGACGTTCCAAGTAAATAAATAAAATAAAGTGGCATAGAATTATTTACAAAATTCCAGATAGCTGGGCTGGCAGTATGACATGGAGTACAAACTCAGAGAATCACACTTAACACATGCTGTAAAAAATATTTCCTGATAAGCTGTAACTTGCTCTAATAGCATGTTAAAATGTTACATGAACCTCCTAAGAAATAGAAAACAGTTTTATTCCTGTGGCTGAAATTTCTCTCCAAGCTACTTCAGTACAGGAAGTTTGCTCAATTACATGATAAATTCCATCCATGTAACTTATTCCTGTTATCTGCTGCATTTATTGTTCCACTGATGAAATGTCTGTTTGCAGTGGGCTCTGAACAGGATTTCCATTTTATCATTTTTATTGTGTTAATCTGTGAGGGTCTTGTTTTGAAATCATATGATTTGATGCCACCATAAGTAAAACACTCGTTTATGAACTTTTGGTGACAGATGAAGTTAATGGACAGTTTTAGAAGAAAAATGCTAACCCTTTTATTTTGTCAAAATAAATCTGTACTTTTTCTGGACTGCACCTTTAGCATAGTTTTTTATATATAGTATATATCATTTTTTTACCAAGAGTGCACTGCGGTGGTGGTGCTGCGGTAGCGTTGTCGCCTCACAGTTAGACATTGCCCGTTTGATCCTCAGTTAGAGCGTCTTCTGTGTAGCGACATGCATGAATGGGCTTCCTTTGTTGAAAGTTGTGCGTTAGGCCCGGCAAGCCAGTACATAAAAATCTACTGCCAATGATTAGCGGACCGGAGTTCCGCTGTGGCGACCCCTAACCGGGAAAAGCCGAAAGACACAAACAAACAAGTAGACTTTCCATTTTATTTTATTTTTTATTCTTTTAACAATATGACAGCAAATAATGTTTCTAGAGATTCAAGACAGTAGTGTTGTATTTAATGGGAAATAACATGGCATTTGGGGCACCTCAAAAGAACTGATATTACTGTCTGAATTCTCCCAAACAGTACACATTGTGAGTTATACAATGAATACTGACTAAAATGAAAACTTAATGCATGCTGATTGGAGAAGGCAGTCGGCTTGCCTGTTGTAATTCAAGCATCACCAACAGCAGCAAGTCTAACTAGCTGTAGCTATTAAAATCAAAAGTTTCAGCAACCATATTGGAGGAGAACAAAAACCTTTCACCCTCCACAAAGGCACATATAAACAAGTACTGTAAACACTATTTCCCTTCAAACTGTTAAGATCTGCAAGGATCCTTATATAAACAGTGGGATGTATGCACACTCCAGAGACCTGAAAAGGAGAAAAAATAAACAAATAACACAAACTGCATTCCACTGAATGTACCGTGCAAGCACTGACACATACTGAACACTGCCACGGATAATGACAGAAAAAAAAAGACTTCCCAAAGTTCAGACTTGCAATGCCATTATTTAAAGGGTAAGCAATTTTGTTTTTATACTGGAACTATATAGTAACAAAAGTCCACTTCTATGTGTGGATAATACAGGCTTTACCTTCAAAATCAATCCACATAGACTGTGTATAAATCCTGCATTATCCACACCCACTCAGAGGATTGTCAGTAGCTCTATTTTATCATATACTGGTAGTGAAAAAAAACATAACCTATACAAGTTATAAACGAGCCAATTTAAGAAGAAGAGCTTTAAGGGTCAATACCTTCCTTTTTGAGACTTGTTAGAGCTTTATAGAAATTCTTAAAAATATTCAGGCCAAAGGGCAGAACAAAATTTCAAACTTGAATTTCAAGGTACATTAATTACACTGAATATAAAGCTAGGAGAAATAGTATACAACAGAACAGACAATGACAAGAAAGGCAAACAATAATTTAGCCAGCTGATGAAGAGCTCCTGTCACATTGGAAGCTGAATTAACTGCAAAACCTGTATTGTGACAGTAAAGGTGTTATATCACATCTGGTTGCAGTGGCTTTGTGTTTTGTGCTAGTGTACCAAAGCAATGTTTCTTGAGTTGTTCTACAGCAACAGGCAAATGAAGAATTGAAACTGAAGGTAAGTAGTTAACTGATATAAAGGCCGTATTCCGTAAAGAATTTAAAATACAGACATTTGTTGTGGTAATTTTTATTTATAGGCATTTGGTGAGGAAAGAATAAACAATGTCTCTAGAACTTTTGTTGTTGTTGTCTTTTGGCTTTTCCCAGTTAGGGGTCGCCACAGCGGAACTCCGGTCCGCTAATGATTGGCAGTAGATTTTCATGAACGCCAAGGTGCCAGCTCGACATTCAACCTTCAATGAAGGCATGCCCATTTACGCATGTCTTTCGAATGCCCACCCAACCACGGAGAGGACATGCAGACTCCACACAGAAGGCACTCCCCGCACTCCAGCCGAGAATCGAATGGGAGAACCTCTTGCTGTGAGGCAACAACGCTACTGCTGCACCACCGCGGAATACTCCTCTCAGTGTTGAGTTCTGCAGTATTTTTGATTCCATTTTAACCTATGTCCTTGAATTTTATTCAGCAAAAAATGTCTCTAGAAATTTTGCTGAATGAAATTCAAGGACATAGGTTAAAATGGAATCAAAAATACTGCAGAACTGAACACTGAGAGGAGGTATGAATGCTGGAAAAACAGAAGTGTAGAAAGTTGAATATCTAAGAGTCTCTGCTTTCTTGTAGTGTGAACAGAAGTGATGTTTTTGTTTGGCTAAGTTTTTGATTTTTTTCCATTAGGTTTTAGGGTTTCATTGGGTATAATGTATGACAGTACTTGGCTGTACAAATGTCCTACCAAAGTATAGGAAGATATTATGAGAGGTGGGTTTTTTTGCCTCTTTCCAAAGGTGCTATCATGGGCTCCCTGAGTCACTTTTGATTCTTGAGTTCAGTATACCATTATGGACAAAGATTTCCCTGAAAGTAGGTTCATATATTAATAGAAGGTTATTAGGCTAACGGCCACAGAGCCTTTACAAGCCTAGCCATATTTATCCAGAGTTGTCCCAATTGTTAGTGGTTAGATGAGTGAAGTTCAGAGATGTAAGAGTCTATGGTAGTTAATACCAACTTCCTCTGTCAGGGATGGACATGGATGCCACCCCAGGAGTGAATTTGCAGTAACCCTGTTCATGTCAGTGGCTAGGTTAAGATCCCCAGAGCGAGTGACCCTCGTACAGTTTGATTTACAAATGTATAGCATTTCCATCAGGTCTAGGTCAGAGGCTGTCCTGTAAGCAGGGCACAGGTAACCCCTTAGCAACCTATAGAATACAGAATACAGTGCAGTCTTTCTGCACAAGACTTGTTTTATGTACCCTGCAATTTCTTGGTGAGAAACCTCTGTGATCTCCCAAATTGTTGCAGGTATCTAGTCACATACATTCAAAAGGGAGCACTGCACTCAGTTATTGGTCTTATGAGGGCCAAGTATAATGTAATTATAACATCATTAGATCTAGAAGTGATGCCTTTAACTTATAAGATGCTCCACATATAAGGATTTTCTTACTGCTATGGATACATGGTGGTCAAAGTTTAGATTGCTATCAACCTGGATACCCAGATCACGTACCAGTGGGTCTACACTTGGGGGGGGTGCTGTCTATAATGTAATTAGCAGGGATGTCAGATTTTCCAGACAGAATAATAATGCATTTTTTTGCATTTAGCTGTAATCCATGACTTTGGCACCAATCATTTGCCTGGACTAACCCTGTCTGCAGTATAGTAACATTGTTTGGGGACTCAATGATTGTTCCCAATTTGCAATCGGTGAACTTGGTTGGCCATAGGCCATCTAAGTTTGCCTGGACTTCTGAAAAATAAATTCCAAACAGTAAGGGGTCCAGCACAGAACCCTGTGGTATGCCACTGGTTACTGGTCTTTTGCTAGAGGTGGTCATCCACTTTGACAGCATGTGCCCTGTCAATGAGCCTGTTGGCTACCCCTCTGGTAATGTAGGGGTTAACTCCCAATTGGGTGTGTTTCTCTATAATAACTGAGTGGGGTATTGTATCAAATGCCTTGGTTAGGTCAAGGTAGGTGGTATGCACTGTCTTTCCCTTGCCCAGGGTCTTGGTGACTTTCTCAAATAAGGCAACCATGTTTAACAGGCATGAACTACCTTTAACCAATCTGAGTGGGTCCTGGGTTTGGAGATTACCTATATCCTTGTTAATAAGGTCCATAATGATTCTTTCCATAGCCTTGCAGATGAGGCTAGTCAATTTATGGGCCTGTAATTCCCAGGGTTGGTTGATCATTCCACTTCATGCAGTGGGATTACTAGTTCTATCTTCACTCCACTGGAACATAGCCAGTTCACAGGCTGTGGTTAAATAAAGATCCAAGTGGGTCTGCTAAGTCACGTTTTAAGTTGTTTAAAAGGCAACTGGGGATGTTGTCTGGTCCCATTGATGCCCTGTTTGTGGCCTTGGAGAGTGCAGAGATTACCTGCTCTCTTGAGATAACAGGCTGAGGAATGGTGGCAGATATACTTTGGTATATGACTGGAGGGACGGGGGTGAAGTTTGCTCCAAAGCTGTCAGCTAGCAGGGTGGCTATTGCTTCCAGTTGTGTATGGGTGGTGCCATCCATAACCAGTTCAGTGCATCCCTTTTAGATTTTGGGCATAGTTAAAGAATGCCTTGTGATTATCCTTAGCTAGGGAGGCTACTTTTACTTTGTAATTAGATTTGGAGGACTTGACAAGATCTCTAATTTGTTTGTTTATGCAAGAGAGGGACTTCTTCCTCTGCTGAGAGGGTTCCCTCTTGTTCTTGGACATTAGTTTCATTTTCTTATTGTATATCCTGTCTAGCCTAGGGTTCCACCAGGATGGCTTGTTTTTTCAGCAAGACTTTGTTTTAATCTGGTCAGATACAGCCAATTCTATACAACTGCTTAAGTGGTTATACAGGGCATTGATGTATACCTCTGCATAGGAGTCTGTGTTATCTGTGATCGAGGGGGCTTTGAAACTTCTTATACCATCACTTAGTAGGAGGTAATTTGTCTCTGAAAAAATTCTTAAATGTTTTGGAGCTTGGTTGCGTATCCAGTCTTCTAATTACATTGAACAAGATTTATGGTTTGATCTTATCACGGAGGACATCACATGAGGGGGGGGTGCAATGCTCTCCCATGTTAGTGAGTACTATGCCCAGGACATTTGAGCCTCTTGTGGGTGTGCTGACTAGCTGTTCCAGAGCATTTGCATTGACAAGGTCCAAGAACCTCTGAACCAGCATGTTTGTGGTTACATGTTTCCCAGTCAAAGGTAGGATAAAATTAAAATCACCCAAAACTAAGGTAATGGGCTGCATGGCAAGTGACTCCAGTAAGGTATGTGGCATGCTTTTCCTGTTTCATAGTGGGGGACCTATAGCTAGCTATGATGTGGTAGGGGGTTTTGCCTATAGCTAATTGTACACCGAGTAGCTCAAGACAGTCATACTCTTTGACTAGTCCCGAGGTGTACTTATCCTTAATAAAGATGGATACACCTCCTCCTTTGGTTCTTTCACACACAGTTTGTGGTCTGAACGTATATAAAACATTGTAGCCCTCCATGGACGGGGTGTTTTCCGTGCTTTTGAACCATGTCTCAGTGACTACATAGACATCAGCATTTTCCAAAGTGAGGAGTGCATCCAGGGACTGCAGTTTCTGATTTAGACTCCTAGCATTAAGCAACAGTACCTTGAGTTTATCTAGAGAGGACTTTATTATGTTAGGAGGTTGATTATTTTGACACCACCTAAAAGAGGCACAGTGGGGTGGTTTTGCCAGCATCCAAAAGCCTAGAGGAGACATGTGCAGACCATCTTTCGCATAGCAGTGTGGCCTGTTGACCATGTCTTCCCAGGCTGATGGATATTGGATCCCCTTGGACAGACACCAGAAGCTAAGCCAATTGTTAAAATCAATCATTGTTTGTTTGGGTTGTGGCATCATCCTTGGAGAAGGCAGAATTCTGCTTAAAGCTAGGCTTATACCTGCTCGAGACACAATCTGAGAGCTTGGTCATCTCTCTGTTCATATAATCCAGTGAGGTAAGTCTCAAATCATTCACCCCCACATGGACTATGACAGACTGATACCAGTGCTTGTGGTTGAATGCCTTGAGTGCTTGAGTGACTTGATGGATCCTGGCACCTGACAGTTAACCATAACCCCCTCCTTATCCAACCTGGTGAGGGCAACATCTGTGGGTCTCACAATAGAGACAACTATGACCAATACATTACATTTTGTGGTGTTCCATCTTATGGGCTTATTTACTGAGACACTGGTGCTTGTGTGTGTGTGTGTGTGTGTGTGTGTGTGTGTGTGTGTGTGTGTGTGTGTGTGTGTGTTGCGGTTACTTTTTCACTGTTAAGTGTATAAGTGGTTTCCATTTGAGAGTTTTTTGATATTTTGGTAAGTTACTAGCGACAACTTTCATATATGTGTGTGTGTGTGTGTGTGTGTCTGTTTGTGTGTGTGTGTGTGTGTGTGTGTGTGTGTGTGTGTGTGTGTGTGTGTGTGTGTGTGTGCGCGCTGACAACCTGTTTGGCATTCGATTTGTCCTTATGTGAGAGTCTTGCCTCCAATTTCATAGTGTAACTACATCTCTCATAAAAATGTATTTATTTCAGGACTAAGTGGTTTTCAGCACACATGGTACAATTGCTACATTGCATCAGGATGCCCATGTCTATCAGGCTGGTCAGAGGGTGCTTTCTACTAGGCCAAAGTTGTGCTGTAAAAAAAGGAAAATGCTCCAACAGGCTCATTCGAGGACATGGCTGTTAAGTAAATTGACTTTTTACAATTTCTAGAAGCACCTCCCGCGGTGGTGCAGCAGTAGCATTGTCACCTCACAGCAAGAGGTTCTCCCATTTGATTCTCGGCTGGAACACCTTCTGTGTGGAGTCTGCATGTCTTCCCTGCGGTCGAGTGACGCTAAAGACATGCAGGTAGGTGCGAGAGTGAATGGGCATGCCTTCTTTGAAGGTTGGGCATCGGGCTGGCAACTCGGCACTGTAAAAATCCACTGCCAATCATGAGCAGACCGGAGTTCCGCTGTGGCGACCCCTAACCGGGAAAAGCTCAAAGACATCTCCTTTTTAGTGGAAAAGAAATGGTGAATAACTTGAACCAGAACATTTAAATACATATTAAGGAACCATTGATTAGGATAAGGCAGTGATTACTTGGAGAATTAAGAAAAGTTTAATAATAGTTCATCAATCGGGCATACTAATTATGGAACTCTCTAGTTTCATGATTACAAGCAGAAATGCCATATGTAGGAAAGGTGGCTAAACTGATTGGGGACATGATGAGTGCAAGATGAGAAAACTGGGATTGGATGGAACTCAAGTTGACATTTAAGTCTCCAAATAATGTGAAGTTAGATTACGAGGTCTGTTTGGTGAAAGGGCAAATAAACTCAAAGTTGTTGATGAGGAGAAAGCTAATAGGCTCTTGGACTAAAGAGTTTTGTTTTTTTACCAATAGCGGGACTGCATAACAGGTCAGTTTGAGTTGGATTTGGAATAGGACTGGATGGATTTAACTGAATAAATGTTAAGAAAGTGCTTTTAAATTATAATAGAGCACCACTTCCAATCCTCATTCCAGGCCAGTCATTTCAGAAACAGCTGTTCAAGATGAGGATGTGAGGATGTTAGATGACATAATGTCATCTGCGTTAAACAATATTTTACTTGTAGCAATATACCTGTGACTGATGTGTCAAAGGGATTGCAAGGAGTTGATAATAAGAAGGTATGGTTAGGAAAGAGAAGCTGTTGGGAAATGGACCCTATGACTAAGTTGTGCAAAACCCACATTAATCAGGGGCTGCAATACTTTAGAAAGTGTGCATCAGTAATTCATTCAACCACAGAAAGCAAGCAAAGATGGACATCCAAAAAATCAGCAACTTAACAGACACGGACCAAAGTCATAGCCCATTATGTATCATAAAAAAATGCCCAAAGTTCTTACAGTAAATACCCCAATTAGGAGAAAATGGAATGCAATGAACGTTTCTTGATGTTTAGCCCACAAGAACGACTTTGTCAAGGCAAATAATTGCAAACATATATATATATATATATATATATATATATATTATATATATATATATTATATATATATATATATATATATATATATATATATATATATATAGGATCACTATGGAATACCGAAATTCCACAATCGCAAGACTCTAAATCCCGAGGACCAGAATCTTTTGAGATTGTGGAGTCTCAACAGTAGTGAATGGGGATTGCCGTACAGTGCGGAATGGGAACTTTGTCGTTCCCTCCACTGTAGTGCAATCTCGGAGTTGGTATATTAAAGTTGCAGGGGGTGCGGGGTGCAGGGGGGCTTGCCCCCTGCATACAGATTAGAATAGTTTGTTGGATGTTTTAGTTTTTTTTTTTTTTTAATGTATGAGATTCCGCACGCACACACACACACACACACACACTATATATTAGGCATAGTCATGTTCCAGAAGTAAGCTCTCATTCAAATTTGAAGACTACTTTCCTCAATATACTGTTTTCTCATCACAGTAAAGAAAGAAATAGAACTTCAAATATTGTTTGTCTGGAGTGGATACACAAGATACCAGAGACATTTTAAACAGGCAGCAAACTATTTTATGCTGCATTCCATGCTAATTCTCAGTACATGGACAAAATGGCAACCAACATGCCATCAACGTTATAAGATATATTGTAATGCTGATATAACATACCGAAGCTGTCAGTAACAAACAGCTGCAAAACTGTCAGCCTTGCAAATCCATGTCATAACAAATCCACACGTTCAAGCACTTAATGATGGACAAGTCTTCTTCTCTTTTTGTTAGTTAGCTTTCCCCACTGCCTGCTAACCATCATTACCTAGGAATGCAGGGGATTCTCTTGCAACTCATCTAAAGTAAGAAGCATCGTGAGAAGTTGTGATCCAAGTATACATAACAGAATTTCATTCTCTTGCTATCATCCTGTCAATGACAACTATTTTTCATAAAAGACCCTAGTCCGTCAAATTGGATGATTAAGCAGACAGCTGTATCAGCACAGGGACCTCCTTTGACCCTTTTTCAGAACACTTCTTCGCATAGTCAACAGGGGCATTTATCACCAGCTTATGTGCCCACTCCTATGTCTCCCATGCATTAGCTCAAGTCACTAAATGAACTTGGGTCACCTGGGTCAATGTCATGGTTTCGTTAAACTATTCTAGATTACAGTAACAAAGGGCACTTTATCTCTTTACAACGCTACTTCAGCAAAAAGCATGACATACATCCTGATGAAACAAGTTGTGTAGATAAGATCTACGCTAAACAACATCTACAGAGTAACTAACAAAACAGGCAAACCAGGGGCAGTACTTTGGCAGCCGCAATGCATCAATTTGCCTGCAGATGATTAACAGGGAATATATGGCTTTCAGAACATCACTAGCAGTTACAAAGCTTACATCATCTGGGACCGATGTTAGATGTCTATCATATAAGGAACAGTTTTAGTTTCTTTTGAAACAACTTTTATCAAAACTGTGATGAAGTATGTAAAAAGAACTGTGCAAAATACAAGACAAATATAGAATTCTGCTGGCTCAGCACTGCAGACAGTACATTACAATAATATCAGAATGTAGCTATTCTAAACCCATTACAGTGAAACAAAATAAATTATACAAACATGCATTGCACTGCTCCATAAGACTACAATTGATGATCTGCATTGCTACACTACCATATTATACAGTGACACTCAAGGTCTGCTTACAATTAATCATTAAGTTCTTACTCAAAAGGCCTGTAAAAGCTTCTGTACCATTACATTATGTATAAAAGCTGCAAGGGACAAGGAATGTAACATGACAAAAGGACATTTTGCTAACTGCCGGATAGAAATGTGTGACCTGTGACAGCAAATTCCAAAAAATGAAAAAAAAAACAAAAAGAAACAAAAGTACGTCACGTTTCAAACATTAGATGTTGAAACATTGCTGGAATACCTTGCAAAGCATCTTTGCTCACCAACAGCCCTGTTGAACATGCACACATCTATATCTCTATCTACATCTATATCTAATCTATATCTATCTGTATCTCTCTATATACCGTACAACTGTGGATGATGATATACTTACAATTCTAGTTACAGAATCTAAAATAAAGAATAATTTCATTAGGATTCTCTGCTTGCCTCTGTTACGTTTAGAGGACATTATAAGAGTTCACAAAACACTTCAACCAAAAGTATGAAATGGTGACATTTATTAAGCCGTAATCTACAGTGTGAATTGTATTGTACTAGGACTTGCTCCTGACATGACCATGGGTGCCTTTTTTTTTAAAACAGCATTTGAAAGTTATGAAAAAGTTAAGCTGAAAATGTTACACATTTGTAGCTGGTGGTCAAGCATTTTTCAGTATTTTTAATTCATTAATTTCCAATTGTAGTCTTTTTAATACAAAACGGACTTTAACTCATTCCCTCCAGTCCAGCTCTTTTAAGTATGTAACTTTAACTCCCAGTGGGTGTGGGTTGAGCCTTTAAAAAATAAAGCTATCACCTTACAATTCTAACAAATATTCATTGACAGAGATCAGATATCAATACAATTGTGTTTGCCATCATGTATGCTTCAAGATAAAATATTCTGATACCTTGCATGTAGCATGGTTTTGGAATTATTAATACAAAGATGAACAAGCAATATTTGTAACTTATAAAGAAATACATTGGCAAACTTCAGACACTGGGCCCCACTCAGTTTGGGTTTGTAAAGGGCCGATCCTGTCTCTGAACCTGATTGACTTCTTTGAATCAGTCTCCAGAGTCATGGACAAGGGTAAGGTGGTCCACACAGCCTATCTGGACCTTGCCAAGGCCTTTGACACCATCCCCCACTCTGGAATCATAGATAAACTTACTAAGCTGGGCATTAATCTCTACGTCACTCGATGGGTTGCCAACTGGCTTACTGACAGAGCCCACATTGTAAAAGTAGCCAACTCCAAATCCAGCTCCAGACAAGTGGAGTACCTCAGGGTTCAGTCCTGGGACCGCTCTTCTTTGGAATCTGCTTCTCTGAAGCACAGGCCAACACGAAGGGACTATGGCTAACAAAGTTCACAGATGACTGCAAACTGGGAGCCATTATTGAATCCCCAAATTATGTGGATATTCTACAAAAGGGCCTTACAGAAACAGATGCTTGGTTCCAGAGCCATGGGCTCAAGTTCAATGCCAAGAAATGTATAGTTATCCCCTTTGGGAAAAACATGTACCCATGAATTACCACATAGGTGGCAGTACACTAAACACCATAAGTGTGATAAGAGACTTAGGGACACAGTTGGACAGTGGTCTCACCTTCGATAACCACATCGCCACAATTGTCAGGAAATCCTTCTATGTGGCGCACCTCATCACTAAGGGCTTTTCATCCAGAAAAAAGGAGGGCATTGTCCCACTGTACTCATCCCTCATTAGACCCATTATAGAATACAATTCCCCGTTTGGTATGTACCTCTCTAGACATCTGCAACAACTGGAAAGGCCGCAGAAATACCTCACTAAAAGAATCACAGGCCTAAAGCAGATGCCCTATGCTGACCATCTAAAAAAAATTGACCTACACTCTTCTGTCGCATATTGTCTACTCAGAGGCGATCTCTGCTTATCATACAAGGCCATGTCAGACCCAAAGCTGTTGGACATGCTGCACTTAAAGAAATCCCAATCCCTCAGAGACACACGCTCCAAGGATCTAAACCTTGTCATCACAATGAACAAAACATGCTGGAGGGATAGGTTCCTAACCCAGAGACTCCCCAGACTCTGGAATAAACTGCCCATACATGTCAAGCAGAGCGCCTCTTTGGCCGTCTTCAAATAGAAACTTGATGATTGGATGGGAGATAGGAAATTTACTCCAGGGATCACATCTGGAGTGTGACACTCCTCCCTCTTCCCTTTATGCTGCACTGTAATGTCAGTATTGGAAAAAACTAATCTAAGTACCTTGTGTGGGAATAGAACACATAGTCTTCCTGTCCTCCAGGACCAAAGGCAAGTGTGCTACCTGGTGAGCCACTGACACTGCATGTTTTACTTCAGCTGAACAGCTGGATAGGTAGGATGGGCTTTACTGAATGCTGCAGATGAGCTAAAGAGCTGATAGAGGAAGGGAATGTAGAAGGGAGAGTGGAAGAATAAGATGCTTAACATTGTGCCATGGCTCCGGTACTTCTGTAACTGGAAGTACTACACTTGCTACTCTCTACTCCTGTGCATTTATGTGTAGGTATGACTAAGTAAATGTACTGAGCAGTATTTCATTGCCGTACCAGGCAGTCAAGCAGTTTCCGCAGCAAATATGAAAAATTTAGCTGTAATGGTTTGCACCACTCCAGCTGACTACAATGTGATTTAACTCTGCAGTACTACATGTAGTGGGAACTGGTAATTGCATATAAAATTATATGGTATCTTATTGTTGGGGCCCTGATAGCTCCTGTGTTACTGCAGTCAGTGTGTTTACTGCAAGCAGATATGCAGTACTGTGAAAAATTATAGTATCAAACATTGTGGCTATCTACTATACAACACAACATGGACTAAAAGAGGAATTCTCACATGCCTGCCTTATAACATGTGCAGATCACATTCTATCACTTCACATTGTATTTAATGCATCTTCTACAATTATAACTCATTCTTATTGAAAAGTAATGCCGATTATGTGCCTCCATCCTTCTGTGAAGAGGCAATGTGCCTGTCAGTCAGGCACCATGAGTTATAAAAAAAAATGTTTCTATTCCAGCACTAACTTTTCACTGCATATACGGTTGTCCTCACTACGGTTTCTGAGTCATGGCACATGAATTTACAGATTCATGTTGCTCTGTCAAAAGCTCTTTCTTTGGCAGTCAAAAGATTGAAAACAATTATACTGACATACTAGACCCCCAAAATTCTATATACCTACTTTGAGGTCATAGATCGCACAACAGTGGGCCAAAAGCAAATACTCCAAAGTTGCAATAGATGTTCTGGTGCAATGCCTCTGATATAACAGCAGTTAAACAGTTGTCAATAGATTGCATTCCAAAAGTACAAGCGTGCAACTAGCATTAGTCAGGTATGCTGCTTTTTGAGCCCTGTAGCTGGTGGGACATGATATAATATTGTACTGCAATATTACATGGTATCCTTCTGTCTACAAAGTTCCTTATTGTTACTGCTTGCGACATTAAACTATGGACAGTTTTTCCTCAAATGTACTACTAAATTCACTGTTATAAGTGACAGACTCTGTAAAATTATTTTGCTTTTATAAATAACTCAAAAGGCAGATAGAAAAACTGTGATAGCTTTTCAGATGGGAAACATATAAGCTGATCAACTGGTGGTAGCATTATATTTGTAAAACAAAATTAGAGTGCAAAACTGTTATACATTCTACTGCAGTGTCATTATACAAATAAAATTATGACAAGAAAACAGAATACACTATTTAACTTAGCCAGAAGGCACTTCAGCATATACATGAAGCCAGCATGTTGAAAATATCACTTATTACTACTACTGCCTTATATTGGTGTAACACTGGTTAGAAAATCTGTGACTGTTGACCAGGCAATGTCATCAATGTCTAATTCATGGGACAGATGTACAGTTTGATATGGACTGTCATGCACATGCTCCTGGAAAGGCTGGCACGGAAACATCAAGACCTGAGAAAACACAGCTTGAGATGTTTGCAACCACACCCACATCAGGAAGAGCAATCATCTGTTGTTTATCCAGAGCAGATTATATAATCTGCATATAAAACAAGCTGCATAAAAGGGTAAATACTACCAGCTATTACATTTACACTGCAGCCATGTACATGGCCTTCATTTCTGCTTTATTATACAGTGGTCATTATGCCCATGAGAGAGGATAATGTTCCTCATTTAAAATGAAGTTATTTGATGGCATGTAACTCATGAAACAAAAAAAAAATGTGAAATGCAGAATCATCTGATGTCAGGTTGCTATCAAGTCACGCCATATTCAGTCCGGTTACAAAACTTGCTATTCGCAAAAATGGTTACATCATTGTTACAGGCTATTCACTATTACTTATGAAATACATAGTGCATATGTTAGTCTCTGTCTCAACATGCAGTTACCTATAAATGTTAAAACACAAAACCATATTTCTCAAATCGCGTCACTCCAAAAGTAGAAATGAAAGTCAACAGATGTTAAGTGCATGTATTATGCACTCCTGCTTTACAAAGTAAAGATAAACAAAATATGGCAAACAGGAAAAATTCCATAAACCTGGTCAACAATACGTACAAAATGTACATGTGTATAAGCATATATTTATATTACTGGAGAACAGTATGACAGCTGTTGCTAGTAAAGTACAGTCTCAGTTGTACTTAAAGCTTAATTTCTAACATAACTATAAGACAGGTCATCAGTTGTCCTTTTGTATGAAATAAGCCTCTAGTCCTGCCCCATAGAAGCATGTTGCTTAAAGATTTCCATTCCTCTTGATATAATACACATTTACATTCAAAAATGAGGTACAACGTTGGCATATTCTCTGTTGATCATTGCATTTAAACAGCATTTCTCAAACATCAGTTTTACAATGGGTTATAATCACTTGCTTGAGACACTCCTGTGTATGTCACAGTTACTCTGCATAGTTAGTCTAGGTGGCAGTACCTTCTGTTGTGTTACTTACTTTACATAGGAAAGATACTGCATTACTTGATTAAATCTGCAGCCTCTCACACAGCATGACAAGTGTTCATTGCTTGCCACAGATTGCTCTTTCACTGATGTGCAACAAACTAGGAGGGAGAATAACATAAGAAGGGAAAAGAGGAGAAGCCCAACAAACACCAGGGGTACAGGGGAGCATATCTCCCTGCAGAAAATATCAATTTTACCTGTACCTTTAGTATGTTGAGTCCCTGTGTCTCTGGTGTTTTTGTACTCAACTCTCATTTAAAAGGCATATTTGCCCAGGAACTGTGATATACATTTGGTAGCTTCTAACATAGTGGTTCCTTTAAAAATGAACCACTGAAATGATCCCTCTCTCCACATGTTTTTCCAAAAGTAAACAAATCTGTACTGTTGCAAGTGCACACATCAGGTGCTAAAAGGCAACTACAACTGGTACTACCACACCACCAATACTCTGACCTCACATGCAGTTGGACATTGTGGTCAGATTTTGTGATTAAAGACTTGACAGTCTGTGGTGTTCAGTTCTGGCTAGCTGTTTAAAACAGACAGTTAAAGTGATGACTTATGAGAAAGCATCATCTTGTTGGCATGGTTTAAAGTCCCCTAAAATCCACTTTCCTAGTATGAGTCTGACTAAAAGCAATTAAACAGTGAGCTCCAAGGCTACCATTTTAAAGAGATAGTTGTGCCTAGTGTATTTACCCTGTAAACAACTGAATCAATAAATAATTTTCATTGCATTCTAGTTTACTTTTGTGTTTGATAAAGTGCAAATCTTTCATTTGGTGGATGGTGTCGCAAACGTTTAAAACCTACATGGGTGTGTTAAATAATAGGATTCTATGCTTACAGCGATAGGAGCTACAGTCACTAATGACCTTCATTAGGAATTCATCTGCTGCAGAAAGGCATCCTTCCTGAGCTCACCTCCAAACCTAGCCACAATCTGCATCATTTTCTGTATTACTGTTCCTTGTACGGAGTCAAGTAGTTCATCAGGGTGCTGACTGATTCATTTCAGCATGGGGTGAATCAGTAAGCTCTGCCTCCCAATGTGCTAACATCCCTGTAGGAGGCAGGTTGTGCCATGAGGACTGTTTTTGGTTGCATCTCCACTTCCAGTCCCCCCCCCCCCCATCACCTGCATAGCAGTCTTTCCAAGCTCCAGCCTCCAATATTATCCTCATCCCTTCCCCATGGAAAACAAGCAGGCTAGGATTCATCATTCCTTCTTTCCCCATGCCAACTCTGGCAGGCACCAGAGTCACTGGACCATCCGAGAATTACCAGGGCTTTATCCCTCAATATGCCTGGAGTGGCATAAAGTCAGCATAAATTAAGGATCTGAGCTTAGATTTCAGATGATATTAAATTTTTTAACGTGTAAAAAGAAATTAGCATATATAAAGGAAATGAGCTTCACTTTAATTCGATTTCAGGGTTATTTTTCAGTTAAGAACTTTGATACAGTTTGTCTAAATAGTGTAAAAACTGTTATGGCCAGAAATTCACCGCATGGAAAACAAATACCAGATGCCAAGGTAAATGGACTACTAGTGGGAAAACAACACCTGATCAAACAAATGGTTTATGTAAAAAATATGCAAAAATGAAATGAAAATCAACTACCCCACTGCCATGAATGAGTAAAGTGCTACTACAGTAATGAAGGAATTAAAACACTGAGTCTCAGCAGTTAATAGTCTTATGGTTTCACTGCACAGAGGCGCTTCCCAGCAAGGTGCTAAGAGTACTTCACTTAATGTTCCTGTAACCTACTGAATATATTGATTGTCCTTATTCTAACCAGTGTTTTAGCTCTGCTAAACAACATGCGTTGCTGAATTACAGAATTTAGTAACATGACTTAACACTCGAAATGTATTGAAGTACGTTTAAATGTAGATGCAAAGTAAAGCATTGCTTTCACATCTGCATTTTTAATTTTCTTACATTTCTCAGCAGTTGCTTGAATAAGGTGAGGTTGTTGCCACTGCTGAGGTATTCCACTTCCTCATATGCAGAACTAATGGTATAAATATGCTAGGAAAAAAATTCTCACATATTGGTATTTTCTGCAAGAGATGAAAAATATGTCTCATTTAAAAAATCAAAAGAAATCGACTAAAAAGTGTAACCACCTTATGGCATTTTAATAGCTCATCTCACACCACACTTGAGTTATAGCATTTAACGATTCACTTCTAAGATCTGCAGTGCCAGCTGAGTCTAACGGAAGTTTCCAGTCCCTCTGATCCACTGTTAAGAAGATACCTTTACAAAGTAAGGGACAGCACTTGTGGAATACCTGTAGCTGTGGACAGCATTTCAGTTTCAGATGGTTTACAATCAATGCTGGTAAAAGTTTCAGTTTCAGACTTTGTCAGTGTAGGAAATGAATATTATTAGAAGCACTGTATTCAGATTTTCATGGAATGTATATGGGGTTAGCTAATATCATTACTGTGGCAAAATTACCCATATGGGATGGCATCAATGAAGTGAAACCTTGTACAATTTCCACAGACTGGCATTACAATGAAATATGCTCAGGTATGTGTGAATTATCTGTTATCTTATTATACTTTGTAAGGCACCATTTGGAAACAGGGATTGTCAATCTCAGGATCCCTTTAGCTCTGGGAAGCTAACTATGTTCTTATGTTTTACAGGTTTCCTCACTGCTCAGAGGGCATCCTGAGTACTCGATCCAGTGCTAATAAAATGTATTATGAATGACTGCATTTGCATTCACCCCTTTACAGCAGTGGGGTATCCAATTTTCATTTAATTTGCTAAATGGTATTTAACTATGTCTAGACATTACTGAACAAACATAGTTACTGCTTCAGGAAATACACATTAGCTGTGCTTTGTGCTTACATATGGGGATATCTCTTGGTTCACATTTAAATTGTACAGTGTTGCAGGGCAGCATGACAACACAGTGGAATTTATTTGTTTAGGTTGTTAACCTGGTAAGTGACCTGGTCCACAAGGCAGAGAAAAAAAAGAGACAAAACTGTTGAAAATATACTATAGATTCCACTTGTATAAATCGCATAAAGAGGTGAAGCAAAAAGTGGTGATAAGTAAGATACAATGCATATTGTACTGAACGCATCATACCGACAGTAGAATTAGTACTTGCAGATATGTTTATTTTTTTATACATTTGATAAGTGGATAAAGGAACTGATCTGTGCAAGGTCCCTTTTCAGTTATGAGAGAGTACGGTTTTAGTCCACAAAAGTACAGTTCATTACAAAAAGTTGTATAATATATAAAATCATACAAAAAAATTAGGGTCACTAGCAATAAATTAAATATGATACAATGTACTAGAGGTGTGAAATATTAAATTTAAACTATGTAATTATGTTCATTGTAATATAATATACTATGAAGTTATAATTAGTTCAAATATAGAGTACTACACAAGATGTAATTTAAAGCCTGGCTAGGGCATCTATGCCTGCTGCTAACCACATTTTGATATTACTTTCCTAAGATATCCATTCATGTTGTGTTTAAGATGACGGAGGTTCTGAAACCTAAGAAGAACCATTCTGTAAGAACCATATGGCAGAACATGCAAAGATTACTCCAGATCTTAGTTTCAGGACTGCATTGTGTTAAGATACTGAAAAAACGTAGATATTCTGATATAACTCGACAAGTGTTCCCACGTTAGGTAGTTCTGTAGATGTGCATATGGTATTCAAGTAAGTTTTAAAAGTTTTAAACCTAGATGATGACTGCAGTCATTCTTCTTATTTTTATCAGTCAAAGGCAACCACCTTCACATCTTCCCTGCAAAATGTGACTCAGGAATTTTATTTATTTATTATTTATTTGATATTTGTTGACTAGGACAGTCCGACTGAGCTAGTGCCCTTTTTCAGTGGAGGCCCAGGGAGAAAATCTCCACAGTTACACACTAATTTTACTTATTAACAAATTAAAGAATATAACAAATATATAGTCCACAAGTGAGAATGAACAGTGTGGTGCATTTATAAGTTACTCAATTTATTAATTTTTCAGTTTATATACAGAGTATACTAAAATGAGTTGGTTTCACTATTTACAAGATAACAGTCATAAGTACCACAACTCAGAGAGAGTAGGTTTAGTGTCATTTTAGAGTGTGTGGACACTGCTCAGTAATCTAGCACTTTCCATCAACATAGTCTACAGCACAGGAAGCAGTCATTGGGTTTTGAGCCTGCAGGTCAGGGGGGATAGTAGGTGAGTAAGCAAAATTGGAGGAGATGTTCAAAGTAGAGAAGTACAAGATGAAGGATGAGAGGAGAGAGGGAGGAAGGAGTGAGGGTGTTAAGAGTGGTGGGGTTGTATTAGTGAGGTCCAAAAAGGAAGGAATTCAGGGTGAAATATAATAGTAAGAAGATCAGGGAGGGTGATTACAGTGGTACATCCAGGTATTTCTAGGAAAGTCTTTGAGAGCATTCTTGAATTCTCATGCATGGGTTATTTTTGTAATGGTCAGAGGAAGTTGTTCCAAGAGAGGGAGGGGAGGTAACTATAGAGGATTTGGCCAATTTATGTTTTTCACTTATAGATTTCTAAATGATTTCGGTCAGAGCGTCCAAGGGTTCTAGGGTGGTATAGAGAGAGACAAGAGAGGAGGTGTCTGGGCAGAAGGTGGGCTTGTAGAGGATGGAATAGATGATAAATAGTTGAAAGAGAAGGAGTTGGTGAGGGAAGCCAGTTTAAAGTCTTGAAAGAATGACAATGGGGAGAATGAAAGATTTCGTTGTCAGCAAATCTGGCAACATTATTGTAGGTGGTTTCGAATTTTGTTAAAAGAGAGGACTGCAGGTTGGTTAAGATTTGTGAGTTGTAGACAAGGCTAGGGAGAAGGTAGGCACAGGCGAGAGAGACGAGATTCATTTGTTAGGATTTTTTTTCAGTACAGCAAGTCTAGTTTTTGGTGGGTTTTCTTGATGCAGTGGAGCACATGTAGGTCAAATTTGAGCTGGTCATCTATAACGGAGCCCAGCAGTTTGGTGTGTTTCAACCATTACAGTAGTATTGTTAAGGGATATAATAGAGAATGTGGTTTTAAGGTGGTTGAGGGATTTAGGAAGGAATAGCAGAAGTTTAGTCTTATTATTTCGATTTAGTATTAGTTAGTTGTTTGAGAGCCAGATTTCTATAGATTTGAATGATTTTTGAGTGAGAGTGAACAGATCAGAGATGTTATCAGTGATGGTGACAACTGTGGAATCATCAGCATATTGTATGAAAGATGAGTGAGACAGCATGCGTATAGGTAATTAATGAAGACATTGAACAATAAAGGCCCTAGTGTAGACCCTTGAGGATCACCCATCTTGATGGGAAGTGAGGGAGATAAAGATGAGAGCTATTTAACAGATTGCTGTCTATTGGAAAGGTAGCTAGCAAACCAAGAAATAGTGAAATGAGAAAGATTAAGGTCAGAGAGTCTGGCAAGGAGCTTGGGGTGAGAGTCAATGTTGAAGGCTTTGGAGAGGTGAAGAAAGAGACAGGAGACAAGTTTGTTGTTATCCCTGGCTAGTGAGATTGGGTAGGTAAAGGAAATAAGGGTTGCTGTGGTGCTGTAGTTAGGACAGAAACTTTGTTAGGTAGAGGTAAGTAGGTTTTGTTGGGTTAGGTAGTCTAGGATTTGTTTATGCATGCATTTTTCAAGTATTTTGGAGAGCAGGGATAATACAGTCATTGGTCTGTAATCTGAGAGTTCAGCAGAGTTACCTCTTTTGTGGATGGGTAGAGTATAAAACTGTTTCAAAATTGAGGGTACTTTGGATTCACTTACAGAGTGGTTGATCAGGATGGCAATGGGATAGGCTATTTATTTCTAAACACCTTTAATGAATTATCATTTGTGACGCAGACAATTTTACTTTTACATTTATACAAAAATATTCAAACTGTATTAACAAATTAACATTAATAAACATTATATTTCACATATATTGCAATATATCACATAACCTAAACATTTAGTTAGCTGCTGTTTTTAGGAAGAGTAGCGGTAGGTTACTGGCTGATGAGGAGCACAGTTTGAGTTTAAGGAGTAAATATTTGATGTAATTTATGGGTACTGGTTTTAGACAGAAGATGTTTTGATTTGGCAAGATGGGGTGTTGGGGAGATATTTGAATGTGAAGTCTGCATGAGTTTACTGATTGTATTTATGAATCAGGAGTTGAATATGGATACAGTTTTTTGGGGAGTATTATTTGGACAGGGGTTAGGTGATGAGGTGATACCGGGGTGGAGTATTTGGTTGACTGAGTTCCAGAATTTTTTAGAGTTACTGTTGTGCAATGTCTGTGGTTCCACATAGAATGTCTTTTTTGATGTGTTTTTGGTGAGGTTAAAAGTTCCTTGTAGGCTTGTGGGTTTGAGGCAGATTTTGATTTAGTCTAGAGTTTCTAGGTGTTGTCTCTGAGTATGAGAGAGCGAGTTGCCTAAGATAACCAGGGGGAACTGAGAGATTTAACTCTGATTGTTCAGAGGGGAGCAAGGGAGTTAAGTATGTTTAGAAATATTGAGTTGAATTTCTGCACTGCTTCATCAAGAGGTAGAGAAGTTAGGGAGGACCAGTTTATAGAGGACAGACTGTTGTTGAAAACGTCAGGATGGAAACTGGTTAATTTATGGCATTCTTTGAATTTGTGTGGTCTAGTGTAGCGGGGGAGAATCTATGTACTCTAATGGCAGAGTGGTCACTTATAGAGTCTGTAAGTGTTTCAGGGTGGTGGTAGAAATTAGGATTGGATACTAGTATC
This sequence comes from Protopterus annectens, assembly GCF_019279795.1. Classification (NCBI taxonomy): domain Eukaryota; kingdom Metazoa; phylum Chordata; order Ceratodontiformes; family Protopteridae; genus Protopterus; species Protopterus annectens. The sequence goes on from NC_056741.1 coordinate 649,474,569, forward strand.
CAGCCGATAATAGAAGTGGAATTGGTTGGTTTATGAGTATGAGTAGAGGTGGAGATTAGTTGTGTGAAGCCATGCAAATTAATGCAGCAGGTAGGAGTGTTAGAAGTTAGTACCTATCAGTTAATGTTCACATCTCCAAGGAGAGTAGTTTTGTTGTGAATGTTTAGAGTGAGCCAGAAAAGGGATTGTTCTAATATAGGGATGTTGTCACCAGGGGGTATGTATATAGTGGCTTTGGTTAATGTTTTATGGTTGTTGAATTTGCAATTTGCTGCAGGTAGCTCAGCAGAGTGGAATGAAGGGGGTTGGGATAAAGTGGACAGGGTAAGGTGATCAAAGTAAATTATAGCAAAATCCCCACATTTTTTATTAAGTCTGTCCAGTCACAGTATATTATAACCAGGGAGGAGAAATTATTTGTCTGAGATGTGAAGTTTGAGCCAGGTTTCTGTGAGAGTTATTATATCAGGGGAATACTGTGCCATCCAAGTGTGAAATTCAGTTACTTTGATAAGAATGCTGTCTGTATTGATTGAGTAAAGAGTTAGGTGCTTAGAAGGTAATTTAGGGTGTGGTGTTAGCTGATGTGTGTTTCAATTTATTGTGGTGTGGTGAGTGTTTGGTCCAGGATTAGGATGAATGTCACCAGAAAGAAGCAGGGTGTTAAGGGGATAGGTATCAGCGGGTGGGGAGAGGTGAAAGAAGCAATATTTTGGTTTAGATTTATGGGTGGGAGGAGTATGGGTAGAGGTTTGATTTTGGGAAGGGTTGAGTTGGTAGTTAGGAAGAGAGAGGGGGAAATTGTGAATGAGTAGTGGGTTCAAAAGTCTGGGAGAATATGAGTGGCTCTAGGAGGAAGGTGTATTTGATTGATTTGTAGATTTATAGGTTTAGTTCACTTTACCTCAGAGTCTAAGCAAAAACAGTAAATAAGCTATTTTTACAAATCTACCTTTCCAAAGTATCTTAAAGTTCTTTACAAGTGATGGTCAATAAATGAAATCAGAGGAGACTGCTGTAAAATACAGACATACCTATTGCCAAAGATGGTCAGAATATAGGAAATGTTCGAACAGCATCCGTTTGAGCTTAGTATTATCTGTATATACATCCTACCTTTATTCCTAGCTTCTAGCTAGATATTGGTAGATCTGTTCATTACTATGTTTCATATTGTATGTATATCTAATGTTTGCTGCAGTATGTATTATTTGCTATTGTATGTATATTCAATTGTTCTTCATGTACTCTGCTACTTATTTATTGTTCTGTGGAGCTTTTCTCCCCAGGTCTCCACTGAAAAAGGACCTGTGTCCAGTTGCAATTACCTGGTAAACAAATGTAAATAAATAAATAAATAAATGTTAGTGTTCTCATGGTAAATTAGTAGAAAAAGCTACTACGCAGCATGTTCTATACAAAACCATGCACTCTGTGTTCTTATAAAATTACAACAGAGAGTCAAGTACCTTGAATGTAAAAAAATAAATCATTTAAGCAATGTACGCTTATTAAGCTATTTTGGGGTGGGAGAAAAAGAAGAGATAATCATGGCCACTTAGAGTAAGGCAAAGACGCTATTAACTGCAGGAAAGATCAAGGTGTGATGAAAAATATAACTTGGTTTCATCTACCCCTTCTCGTCCATCATGGCTTTGTCAAAGTGAAACTGGTCAGAGCAGCTGTATTTATTTATACTATGATCAATTGCTCTCAATTTAAGGAAGTAGGATCACAAAAGAGTGAAAGTAATTTTCCTCTTATCCTACTCTTACTGTTGTACAATTTTAGAGTTAGGGTTAGTTTATTTAGAGATGCAGGTATGTTAGGTGCGGGAACTGTCTCTGAAAAAACAGTGATTAAACTATTCTTCCTGTCCTTCAAAGATGCAGGATTTGTTTAGTATAAATCTTTGAAATGGGAGTTGCTGTAAGTACAGCTGATGAATGGTCATCTAATTCCGTGTGTGTGTGTGTGTGTGTGTGTGTGTGTGTGTGTGTGTGTGTGTGTGTGTGTGTCTGTGTGTGTGTGTGTATGTATGTATGTATGTATGTATGTATGTGTGTGTGTGTGTGTGTGTGTATACGCATCTATATGAGGTTTATTTACATCATAGCTTATAAATGGATGCATTCATTTGTATAAAATTTGTGAGGCTCAAACAGCATGTTATTAAATGCTTTTTACTTTGCTTTTGATGGAATCACTATTGTGATATTGTGTTCTAATGTGTATCTTTATGTACTTTACATACAGTGGATATAAAAAGTGTACACACCCCTGTTAAAATGCCATGTTTTTGTGATATAAACAAATGAGACAACAATAAATCATTTCCATATTTTCCCACCTTTAATGTGACCTATAACCTGTACAATTCAATTGAAAAACTAACAAATCTGTTAGGGGAAAATATAAAAAATAAAAAGCATACAATAAGCTGGCTGCATAAGTGCACACACCCTTAAACGAATACTTTGTTGAAGCACCTTTTGCTTTAATTACAGTATTCAGTCTTCTTGGGTACATACCTGCCATCAATTAAAAAGACTCTGATTAACCCCAAATAAGGTTCAGTTGTCCTAGTAGGATTTTACTGACATTTAATTTTGCCTAGTCAAGATATGCCGTGCTGACAGACTCCTACCAAGAAGACTGAATGCTGTAATTAAATCAAAAGGTGTTTCAACAAAGTATTAGTTTAAGGGTGTTCACACTTATGCAACCAGCTTATTGTATGTTTTTTTATATTTTTTCCCGTAACAGATTTGTTTGTTTTTCAATTGAATTGTAGAGATTATAGATCACATTAAAGGTGAGAAAAGTTTTGAAATGATTTATTGTGGTCTTATTTTTTATATCACAAAAACCTGGCATTTTAACAGGGGTGTGTAAACTTTTTATATCCACTATAGATACTAAATTACATTATGCCTGATTATCCCAAGCCAATTTTTATAATTTCTTGTTGCATTGAATTTGAATCTGTTGCAAGTCTGTATATGCTCTGAAGAAAGCTACATCAGTCTCCGTCAGCTTTTAGTAATGCCACTTACAAAGGCATTTATAAAAGATAATAGCTGGCACTGAATCCAAGCCCTTCCAGTATTTCCATTTCTGTTAGAATACAATTGTTTATTTTTATAATCTGTTTCATGTATTACAACTAGTTTTTCAGCTAAAGTAGCATGTTGATCCATTTCAATGACATTTAAGTTATTTTCTAAATGTTTTGCACTATGATTTTTGAAAAATGCTTTTCTATACTTTCGATCATGTCCCTGGTTCCTTTCTTTTTGATGATCTAGGCAAGCTTTTCTGCTGAATACGATCTACATGATTACCATGCTACCGGCTCATACTGCCTTGAGTCATGATTTCTGTATACTCAGCAATCCTATTTTTTCATAAGTGAGTCTATGAATTCAAATCGACATTAAATTATGCCTGCAATGCAATTTTAAGAATACGTATTTCTGATTATATAGTACACACACAAGGGCAGGTCTGAAGAGATAGCTTAGAACTAAGCTCTCAGATTCGCGTGGTAGTATCCATAAATATGATCCATACCATGCACTGTATCCTGTTTATTTCATAGGCTCATTGAAGAATACTAGACTAACTCTCCTGAAAGGTCATTTTAAGCCTAGACAATAAGCAGAGGTCAGAATTAAACCATGTATCTTGTATCCATGAGATGAACACCTTAAACATTATGCCAACCCCACCCCACCCCCGTTTGGTGATAATGCAGTTTAAAGATGTATCTAATTACCGCTCCTGTGATTGCCATTAAAGTGTTATTGTGAACCACTATGACTATCTACTATGCAGTTTGAGTGATTACAGCAAAGCACCCCACTGAGCTGGCTGCAGCTGGATAGCACTGAGCTATGGAGCTAAAGTCTGTTCAGCTAGGGAAACTTTGTTCCTTATTAAAATGAATGTGTGCACCGTGGTTAATTAGCTGCATGCACCTTTTTCAGAAGTTGCCATTAAATAGCTATATTATGCAGCTTCCCAATTCTCACTGATGTCTGTGGCATACACAGACCTAATTTACATACCCTATTCCCAAAGCATCACTGCTTACCTGGCAGTCACTGCATACTTATGATTCACCACATAGCTGAGCAGTGAGGTTTTATTTGCTCTTCAGATGCACAACAAGGTTTTACATATTTTTTTTCATTTTCATATGTGTGTTTGTGTAGGATGCTGCCCACAATGTGACTGGTATGGCTAGAAAATATGGCCATACCTGTAAAGTGTCCAGATTTTAGCAGAATGCCCAGGTTTTTGGCTCCTATTTTTGGTCTATACTTCATAGAATTTGTGGTTTTCTGGCAAATCAATAATGATTGAAGTCACTAAATGATATACATTTCAGCTTCAGACTTCATATCTTATAGAAAATGCATGCTAACATAAAACCTTTTGTTCTAGAAACTTTCTAAGTTTATAACAGCAATATTTAAAATCTGTCCCTATTTGTTGTCCTTTGTACCCCTATAATTTTTTGGCTTTGCCCAGATTTCTTGAGCTAAGAGGTTGAGAGCTACAAATATGGCTAAAGCTTTAGTGGGATTACAGAGGAAGATGAGTTTGGCAAGGGTGGCCGTATATGGATCTTGCTAGATCTCACCCTGCCACTTTTCTAATGTCTTTGCACATTACAGGCTCATAATCCCTCAGGAATGTTTCACTGTTACTGTAGTTATGTGCATTTACGGTAACACATGATTACATCCCATCTTGATGATATTTGAAGAATAACTTACTTCTACAAAAGTTCTACCTTGATGTGGTACTGTACTGTTCTTAGTGTTGAGAGTAGTGGTTGTGTTAATGCAGCAAAATTGTTTACTTTTCTGCCAGGAAATGTCACACTGTGGAAACATCCTACATTATAACTGGCACATCTGATCCTGATAACAAAATCTTTATTGTACTTGGGAGATGGGTATGAATATTTTGCATATGACATCAGTGCAGTTATCTCCTGTCTTAGATTTTGTTATACTACGTGCACTGATGCATCTCTGGAACATTCTTGGACCACAACTCACATTAATAACGTTTTGTGGAAGTACAAATATTAGAGATGCTTTTTAGCTACACACATTATTGTTAATGCAGTGAGGTTTTCCTTATAAACACCTTTGTGAAATCTAAACAGTTAATCAATTGAAGTTGAGTTAACAGATGAAACTTGAATCCCTGTACAAAAACAATATTATTTTAAAATCTCTGTTAATGAAGCTGTTCTCTGTCCACAAAGCACTCCACCAAACTTAGGCTGATTTCTGAAGCCAAAGATAACTATAAATCCACTTTTAGCTGTGATAGAAAACTAAGAAGTAACACCTTACAATGCTCTGAACTTATTCAAAATGACACCTCCTATTTTGTCCCACTGTACATCGCCAATATCCTGGCAAACAAATGCAGTACTATCTTCACCCCAAGTCTTCTGTCTAAACCCATGAAATACCTGAATCCTTTCCTCCCCCCAATAACCTCTAATGATCATTTACTGAAAATGTAACCAAGTCAAAATACTTCTTCCTTGTAACTGACAATTTACCTGGATGCTTAATAAATAGTGTTAAAAATACCCTTGCAGACCCACTCTACAAACTGTTTAATGCAAATTTAGCTGCTCAGTTCACAACTGATGAGTAGCACTTACCTAGGTAATTACAGACTTATCAGTCTTACAAGCCTCATCTGCAAAGCCATGGAATATATTATAACTGACCTATTATATCAAGAATCTTAATGATCTCCACGAGTTTGTTTTCTGAAGGGTAGATCTTGTCTAGTGAATCTGGTAAACTTCTTTGAAAGGTTTATGGAGGCAGTACACAGTGTATCTTGACAGGCTAAGACTTTCAATACCATTCCCAATGTTGACATCATACAGAAGTTAAATGTGTTAAAAAACTGGCCCATATCTGGTAAGTTAAAAGCCAACTGACTGAAAGACATACCCCAAAGACAGCAAGGTACAGGCTCCACACCTGTAAAAATAAACATGGGGGAAATAATCATACTCTAGGGCCATTATCCCACTTTTGATTTTCTAAACTGAATGCAAACATCATCTCTACAATACGCATATCCTAACATACTATATTAAGTAAATTTTCTGCTTTTGCAATCTAGGCAGCAATATTCTACAACTGTGATATTATTAGTACCACATCAAATAAGTCCTAAATGTGTCCAAATGTTGTTCTGTGTAGTGCAGTACATAAATTGTAGAGAAAAGCAAGTGTGTGTGTACAACTGGAGTGTGTGTTCAAGTTAAAAACTGTTGAAGTGAAAATAGTCTTAAGGTTGACCTTCAGCAATTGAATGGAAAGGATCATTTTCATAAAATCCATCAGTTTCTCTGAAAGCAGAATGTAATGATAGATAGTTCAGCACTGTCTTGTTTTACATTGCTACTAGGAATGCTTTGAGCTCTCTCTATCCTGTTTCATCCTGCATATACATTTCTAATTTGGTAACAATCTGGTTTGTGTGTGTGTGTGTGTGTGTGTGTGTGTGTGTGTGTGTGTGTGTGTGTGTGTGTGTGTGTGTGTGTGTGTGTGTCCTGTTAAATGAATGTGCATTGTATACCAAGACAGACAAAACACTCATGCATTTTGAAGGTGAAACATTTCTAAGTGATTATTTTTATTTGCACTATTGTTTCTCGTCAAGGTTTTTTGATAAATGCTTGCATTTTAGCTGCTTCCAAATGAGCATCTTAAAAGAAAGACAAAATGACCTGAAAGGCATATCCTGTATAACTTGCTTTTACACAAAACAGTGTAACTAGCACACTGTGTCTTGAAGCCTGAAGTTTTTCTAATCTGAGAGTGAAAAATCTCTCACCACAGGTAGTGAATGATGTATCTTATTTATTAAGGGAAGGATCAATAAATGAATTTACGACTACAGCAAATAAAGTGCATTTTTGTTTTAAGCTGCTAAATTTTTAGATAGCCTAGAAAAACTTTATTCTTCAGTGAAGAAGACAAGATTATCTGCATGAAACTGACAAAGTATAGTAGAAATCTGTGGCATATTAATTTCAAAGGGCAGGAAAAAAACTAGTGTGTTGTTCACTGGTACCCATGTAATGGCTTCAGTGGATATCTGAATGTGGATTTATGTCACAGAGACTACTGTGGTCACTTGTAGATTTCTTTTGCCAAGTCATGGAGACATTGTTACCTATTTTGCAATAACATTAAGGTCACAGACTATCTGCTTGCGGATGCACTTTGCTGTGTTGCACAGCGGTGATAAAAGCTGTACTGTGAACTGATCCTGGGATTGGCGAACTACTAGATTGGGGGGGGGTGTATTGAGATTGTCCAGTTAAACAGCACGTTTGTGCATCTGTGCACTGGCTCATGGATGGTGCTCTGGCAACATGTATTAAATGTGAAAGTCATTTCAATAAGAAGTAGCAGACCCACTATGTAAAAGATATGTAAAAAAGTGCAGGCAGTCAAGTACAGAAGCTAATCACATTTACAGCGAGTCACCTTTTTTTGTTAGTGTAACTCTCAATTGTTTGCAGACAGCTCTTACCTCAGCTGCTGTTTCAACCATAATTATGATGTTTAGTATTACAGCATGTGTCACACAGTCATCCATCTCTGACATTGTTGTTAATAAGTGAAACAATCTGCCTATTTCCCTAGGCAGTAAATGGTACTTACACTTCGTAATGGTATCCCATTTCTGGCTTTTCTGTATAGAGTAAGTATGTAGGGCAGTAAACATGCACAGATGCGCACATATGTAAACACTCTGGAATACCTCCATTCTGAACAATCCTACCACTATATCTAGACTCTGAAAGTGACGACCTTCTGCATATATGCCATCAATTGTTGCTTGGATATCGTTGCTTGGATAACCATTGGAAAATTTCAACAAGTTGTTCCTTTATGTTTGATTCGTTTTATGGGTAGGAAAGTATAGTTTTGGGTCCTGTGGCTTTAAGGATTACACCATACTACCCGCATGCACGTCTTTAATACTCCACCATCAGTTTACTCACCTGATGTGCCCAACATCTGGGTTAGCCTAGATTCTCTAAAGAACAGGCTGTTTTTGCTCAGTCTAGAGCTCAATCTCCATAGCATGTATTGCATGCTGTAGTCACTCCTGTATGTCTGCATGTAACATGCAGTGAACCCACAGACATTGCCAACATACTGGCAGACAGGTTCAGTGCAAACTTCACCCCTCTCTCCCCCCCTAAAGGAGAGATAACTATCCCAGCCGAGTGTAGCCTCCCGGACATCTCAAATGCGCAGGTGAAAGCTGCTCTCTCTAAAGCTAAAAACACAGCATCAATGGGACCGGATGGTGTCCCCGGCTGTGTGCTACACGAGCTAAATGAGGAATTAAACCCGCACATAAGGCAGCTGTTTAATCTCAGCCTTACCACAGGATACGTGCCCAAGGAGTGGCGTACGGCAACTGTGGTCCCACTCCACAAAGGCGGCGCCTCTATGGACCCTGGTAATTACCGCCCCATAAGCTTAACAAGTCTAGTCTGCAAAGCTATGGAGAGGATCATAATGCAGCTCATAAACAAAGATATAGAGGACATGCAGACATTGGACCCGACCCAGTTTGGCTTTGTCAAGGGAAGATCATGCCTTTTGAACTTGGTCGACTTCTTCGAAACAGTCACCAAGGCCATTGATGAGGGAAAGGCAGTCCATACAGCCTACCTTGACCTTGCAAAGGCTTTCGACACAATACCCCACTCAGGTATTGCAGAAAAACTTACCAGCTTAAATGTAAACCCATATGTCACAAGATGGGTTGCAAACTGGCTTAAGGACAGAACCCACAGGGTTAGAGTTGCTGGCGCTATGTCAGACTCCAAGCCGGTCACAAGTGGTGTCCCACAGGGCTCGGTCCTTGGCCCCCTATTGTTTGGCATCTACTTCTCAGAAGTACAGGCCAACATGGGAGGACTTTGGCTGACAAAGTTTGCAGACGACTGCAAACTGGCGCCATAGTGGAAAGTGCATCGGACACAGATATCCTTCAGAAGGGACTCACGGAAACAGATAGCTGGTGCCAGAGCCATGGCCTGAAGTTAAACGCCAAAAAATGTATAGTCATACCCTTTGGGAAAAACAAGGTAACCCCAAGCTACCATATAGGTGGCAATCCACTAAGCACAGAAGAGGTTATCAGGGACCTGGGGACCCAGGTTGACAGTGGCCTTTCTTTTGACACTCACGTTGCTAAAGTGGTTAGAAAGACCTTCTACATTGCCCACCTGATCATGAAGGGATTCACATCCAGATCTAGTGAGGTCATTGTTCCCCTGTACTCTTCACTTATCAGACCAATGATCGAGTACAATGCCCCATTCGGGATGTATCTCACCCGACATCTGCAGCAATTGGAGAGACCCCAAAAGTTCCTCACCAAAAGGATAAAGGGACTCCAAAATCTGTCATATGCTGCCAGATTGAAGAAACTCCAGCTCTATTCAGTCGCATACCGTCTGCTCAGAGGTGACATGTGCCTGACATACAAGGCCATGTCCAACCCGGAATTAATGGACATGCTCCACCTCAAAAAATCCAAATCCACCAAAACCACTAGAGCAAGCGACTTAAACCTTAGCACGGATATAAATAGGACATGCTGGAGGGATAGATTTATCACTCAGAGACTCCCTATACTGTGGAATAAAATCCCAGTCCATGTGAGGCAGAGCACCTCGCTGACTCTGTTCAAGAGAAATCTAGACCTGTGGATGAGAGATCGTAGGTTTACCCCGGGAATCATCTCTGTGTCACTGCTGGACAGAGGCACAACAAACTAATGGGCACAGTATTTTTTCATATAAGGGGTGGCGTAAGCCACAAAAATTTGGGCTAGGCTTATAAATGCCTTAGGGCAGATAGCCTAGTATAAACCTATGAACCTATGAACATATGACACAGCAGCTTTACAGACTTAGGGATTTTTACATGTTTTACCTATTATCTGACCTTGTTCCTTAATGATACCCTTCTATGTGTCCTTCTAATATCAGAGTACGATCAAATGGTTTCTGTGACCATTTAACGAAAGGAAGCATTTTGTAAGTTTGAATACTACTTAAACTGCATTTTGCTGCTTCTTCAGGATTTGAGTTAGACCCCACTAGAAAATGACAATGAAGGGTTCCAGTCGTTATGACATCCGTCTTCAAATGGTATAACAGGAGCAATATGGCCCTTGAATTAAAATAATAGTCATAGACAATGGTACATGATGATAGTTGCATTACACCACCAATGTTACATCTATTAATGTCAGAACCCCTTTTTCCTCTTACCCTAAACTCTTAATTCCCACCCTTTTCCTTTTATATCCCCTTAAATGAGCAACCAGTTATCCATCTCTAATGCTGGTTTATGCATTCAGCTTATACAACCAAATTTAAGGTTATGTAACTGGTGTTCAATGTGTTTTATAAGTTGGCTTCACTATTTTTACCACAAAAGAGCCTATGCCGAATTAAGAAAGCAGGTATACATTCTGTTCTCATTTTTATTTTAACTCATTTTGAAATGTTTGTACCTTTCTTATCCTACACACTGAATTGTCTTCAGTTCTCCTTATCATTTACTCAGTTTTGTGTACTTAATAGTAAGCAACATAAATAGAAACCCAAAGCCAATCTCAGGTGCTGCCCTTCATATAGTTAAGTAGATCTGTGTTGATGTCCTGAATCTGTTTATGCTAAATCACAAATTCCTGAACACCAAAGCCAAACACACACACATCTAAAATACAACTTTCTAAAACTCAGCATCTCAAATGTTTTCAAGTCACAGTGGCGTTCTTTAAAAGCACTGGCAAGTCAATACAAGTTCGCATTTTAATCTATTTCCATGGTAAATGGTTGTTTGTAAGGGCTAAAACCCTTGATCCCTACACCTTTATCTGTAGCACTGCATCCTCCCCAAAATGACACTGCTGACATATATTACTATATTTTAACTCTGTGGTCACCCAGCTCACAGAATCAAACATTTGTGTTTTTATTGTGGAGCCGAGTATGTATTTTCTCTGAAAGTGTCCAACAGCAGAGTCCACAGAATTAAAATAAATATAACATCGAGGGATGTGGGGGTATCCCCTCATGTTGAGGGTGTGGTATGTCTTGTCCCTCTGCGAGCATATCTTTGAATTTTGTAATGGTTGATGTTTTTGTTTATGTACTCGAGTAAGAAAATGTCTGACTACAGTACTACATACAACATATTGGAAAATCTGTCTTAATTGGCTATTAAGCTTTCTGTAAATGGTGTTTCATGAAACTTGTGTTTGATCACTTACAGTTCAGTGTAAATATGACAAAATAAAGCAGAATCCCTTAACAGGCAAGCACAAATAATTCAAATAAAGCCCTTTTTGCCTTTTGTAATTTAGAAAGAATTTGTCATGGCATAGTCTAATGGACTCCTAAGTTAAACAAGTAAATGCAAAGGCTAGTAAGGACACAAAACTGTGAAATTACACCAGATTAAATCCCACCTATGTTAGCAACTCTTCTGGTGAAAGGCAAGTCCTCCATCTGCACGATTAGCAAACAGTGCAAGAGTCACCCAAGTATGCTGAAGGGCCTACTGGGATTAGGATGGGTTACTCTGCTTTCCAGGGGAGAGTGGCTGACCTTTACAAGGCATCTGCCCCTAGCAGAAACCCAGGCATCAGAAGCCCGCTGTCTAAATTATTCATGCTGCATATGTATGTGGGCATTAGTGCAAAGCAGGTAAATACACACCTACCAAAATATTACTGCACAGCAAGTCATTGAAAAAGAAGACAATGGAGATTAAGATGAAAGCCCCATTTAAAGTATAATATAAGAGCTCTCCTTAACTACAATAACAATGACTGCACTGGCACCTCAGTAGAATTTTTAATCGGGAAGGTCATGAAGTGCCACTTCCCTTTATTATGCATGCAGTATGCAAAATCATGCCTCTCTGTTTCTTGAAAAGCTACAAATACTGCAGTTCACATTATAATTAATTAATTATTGCTATTATTTTGTGGATTATATTACCTCTGATTTTGTGTAGTTCCACTGGAAAGCATTGTTTGTTTGTCACTTATCAATTATTGATGAATATATTCCAATAATTTTTTCCATGGGAATACTTGCCTGGTACATGTACTCTGCTATTGTAAGCAATTAGAATAATTACCAGGGTCTTGAAGGCAGCTACTGTGGCGCAGTGGGATAAAGCCCTGAACCCATGTTCGATGAGCAGCACATAAGCCTGCTAGAGCTGATGTGGGGCAGATGGGCATGCCAGTCCTCAGTTCGTAGGGCAGACCAAGTGCCCTTCTTATATGATAATTCCTCAGAGGAAGTGCAGCAATGTCTGGGGCATACCTCTTAACTGTCTGTGATTTTGACTCAAATTTTAGGTCTGTCCCTCTTAATCCCTCTTAAAACTGGTGACTGTTGGAGAAAGGATGCTGAATTGCAATTAATAAATAATGATAACAATTAGAGTTAGACTTCTTTTAGTTCAGAAAATTTGTATTAACTTGCATTCTTTTATTCTGTTCCAAATTAATAATGTTAATATTTTAAAGTATCCCTGATTGTCCCGGATTATTTCTGGATTTGTCCCTGATTTGGTTGCAATTTGTCCCTGACTGGCTGAAAGCTATGTTTGGGGGAGTGGTCCTAAGGAATGCATTACCCCCCCCAGGTTGTGAACATGTTAGCCTGTCAGCAAGTGAACATAAATGTGACATGAGACATGTGCCATCTGCTCAAGCATACCTCTCAACTGTGCAGATTTTTGCAGAATGTCCAGAATTTTGCCTCATACCTTTGGTCTATTTATCATAAAATTGTGGTTTTCTGGTAAATCATTGGTATATTATTGAGGTCTGAAGTCAGAGAATAATGACAGACATTTTCAGATTTCATACCCTTCAAGAAAGTCATGCTAATGTAAAACCTGTTATTCTATCAACTTTCTAAGTTTGTAAGAGCAATATTTAAAATCTGCCCCTATTTTCTGGTCCTTTGCCCCCCCCCCCCATTACTTATGACTTTGTCTAGATTTCTTGCTCTAAGAGGTTGAGAGGTATGAGAGGATGGCCTAGGACATCCAAGAAATATCGCCAATTTGTCAGGATGCCAGTTTGATCACAAACTATCATTTGGCTGCCAGGATACAGCCCTTTCAGAACTGTGGGAGGTGTTGGATTGTCAGTAGGCATAAACCATATAAAACATTACAACTACCTGGCACTTTTAAAATTTCAATTTAAAAGCTTTCTTTAAATAGTAATTTTAAAAAAGGACCACTTTGTGATACTGATCCACTTAGTTAACTATTAGTTCTTTTCTGATGCATTTTCAAATTATATATTTAACTAATGCGTCTTAACAATCTCAGGTTCTGTGGTTAGCATTTGTTTAGCATAATGCATCCATGCTATCTGTACTACTTCATTATGTTTAACTCGCTTTACTTATAATAATTATTGACTTTTTTGTGAGCATGTTTCTAAAATTTCTTAACAACTTGAAAATCCTCACACTGTGACTGTTCCACAGAGGTGAGAACTGATTACTGTGCAACCATCTCTGAGGCAGGCCATCAGGAAACTATCCTTTTACATGCAAGGATTCTGAGCATGTCTCCTCCATCCAGTGGGAATGACAAAGGCATGGTATTCATTCATATCAGTAAAGCAGTCCCTCAGCAGCTCACCTTTCTTGAAAAACATGGCAGGTCTCAGGGCTCTACTAGAAATGCATTGCTGGGATCTGCAGCTAGAATATGTGCGTTACTCCTAATCTGGAAGAGATAAGCAGGCAGATTTGTAAACCCTCTCCCTTCTTGGCCTACTGCCAATAAAGTATGTGCCATAAGGGTCATAATCAGGGCTCCTCCCCTCAATACTGCATGCACCTGCACATACATCTTATGGCTCTTTTACAATTCATGTCATGGACCTGATGACTAAAACATTAAATCCTGACGTGACCAAAAACAGATAAAACACATTCCCAATTAACACCTTCTAATCTAAAAATACTTAATCATAACGTAAAATAAACCTAAATTACAAAGCCCATATACCACTGGGAAAAAAGTCCAGACCGGCATTTTGCAGGAGCCTATGCCTCCCTGTACTAACAGAGAGCTTCATCCCCCAGACCCCCTTACTTGCAACTCCATGGTCACGTAATTGTGAGGAAGTCAAGACAAACTGTGCTGTTCACTACTAGCATGGACTATTTTCATTTTTAAGAAGATCAGCTGCTCTTCAATACAGAAACAACCCAAATTCCAGGGATTTCTATACCCAAGCTACAACCAAAGTGAATTCAATGATATAGTCTTTGAAATCACTACACACTTTCATTTTTTTTTATTCTAGGCTCTCTCAACTCAATGTGGGCCATTCACTTTCTGAACATTCATTAATCAACCTGTATGTCTTCTCCAGGTACCCAGTTTTATTTTAATGGCATACCTTTAGATTTCAGACCATGAAAATATTTAGCCCACTTGCTCTTTGATAGTGTCTGTTCAGCACTTTGGGACTTTGGTAAAAGTTTTCAATATTTTCTCATTCTGTCCAAGGTTCCTATCGGTAGTGTAGTTTCTACTCGGGTATATTGCTGACATTGGATCTATGCCTTCCTGTATAATATTATTATAGTAGCTACAACCGATTCCCTACACATCAACAAGTCCCAGTTAGATTATGTTCCATCTTCTTGAGTTAACCTCCCTGATTCTGAACTGCCCAATCATTGTTTTCCATGTAAAGTCACTGCTGGTTTCCAAGTGTGCACCAACAGTGAGTCCTTAAATTCTGTTTTTTTAGTGTTTATGAATCTGTGGAGTTACTACATGTGTGAAATGGGTTTACTCTCCTCAAGGGGGATGCAGGGGAACATGTTCTCTTGTAAATAAAAAAAAAAATGTTTACATTTATTTTTCTCAGTGGTTGAGTTCCTCACAATTTCAACTTGGTGAGGTGATTCCTTGTTGTGTTGGAAGTTGCTGAAGCAAATGAAACACTTTCTCTTGTAAGGACTCAACATTCCATCCATCCATTACACTTGTAGCTGAATGGGATTTTAAAGATACAAAATGTATATTGTCTTTCTTCTTTCCAGAGTGCCTGTGCCTTCCTGTGATTTGAGTTGTATGCAAGTACCAAGTTTTCTGGGCAAGCCATTTGCTGCAAACATTAGTTTTATTTTGTGGATTCCCTGCGAAGCACTTCCAGTCACTTACAGATACAGCCATTGTTAAGAACACTGACTTTCTGAAATACTTTGCAGTTTTATTACAACTGCTTTAACATGGAGCACATGGGCATTCCTAATGACGCTGCAGTAATACCTGACCACAACATGGAATTTTAGGCAAGACCTTCTTTGTTGCTGTAGACTGATGCCCCTTGCAACACATCCAGCATTCTGGAATTGCAATTGATGGAATTTCTCTTCTGATGCTACACAGTAAGTCATTGTCACACAAACATTGACCCTTGTTTATCAACTGATCATGGCGCAGTCGATTATTAATACTGCCAGGCCACCCTTTTATAACTAATTCATACTCTGTGAATGTCAGACATCATTACTGATTTTTCTTTGCATAACACCACTTTTTAATGGACAATGATAACATATGGCTAGTGCTGAATATCTTTTGCAGCCATGGTTTTCAGTTCCTTAGACTTTGCATATGGTAGTCTTGGCAATTTACTACCAGCATCTTGATTCCCTTGTATTCACTTTCATGTAGGTGTCCCACTAGGCAGAAGGACTAGTACATTAACCTTTTTCTACTTAGCATGCATATGCCACATCTTTTTTTTTTTTTTTTTACCACCCCCAACCCCCACACACACCATCCTCATGGCAATGTTATCCAGTGTCCCATATCCAACCTGGGTCTACCAGCTACTACAAGCCCCCAGACTTGCTCTGTATCCAGCTGGGACCAGTCATAAAACCTAAGAGCATTAAAGGGGTCTCAGCCATCCACATTTCATTCAGCAGGGATGTTTTATGTTATTATACCATACCCACATTCCCCATTCTCTCCTCTACATTCACAGACCTCATCTGAGAACAATGCTTCTCATTGGACCATGCCTCCAATTAGGGAGTATCATCAGTGAACACCCTCCCTTCTATGATGGGCCTCAAATGCTTGAGATGCTAAATTGAACACAGGTTAACTGGCCTGTAGTTAGGGCTTTATCCCTTCATGCCACAGCACTGGCTGCATATGCTACACAGTTAGCTGTGACTTACAACCCATAATTGCCATAAAGACCCCTTCATATAAATGCTGGTTAAAGTTCTGCAGTGTATAGACCAGGCTAAAGTCTTTAACTATCTGGGTATTTTCACAGTCAACTTTTGCTTCCTTATTTTGGTGCTGCGGTAGCGTTGTCGCCTCACAATAAGACGTTGTCCTGTTCGATTCTCAGCTAAAGCGTCTTCTGTGTGGAGACATGCATGAATGGGCGTACCTTCGTTGAAGGTTGTGGGTCAGGGCTGGCAACTCGGTACGTAAAAATCTACTGCCAATCATTAGCGGACCGGAGTTCCGCTGTGGCGACCCCTAACCGGGAAAAGCCGAAAGATACAACAACATTTTAAGGCAAAATCTGTGGGCATCTCTGTAACATCCTGAACTTTATGTAGTATAAAAGTACCTACCAACTTTTTAAGAAGACACATCACCAGCCACCCTAATAGTGAGCAGGTATTTTGTCCATCATAACAATTCCTTTGACTGTTTGTGGGTATTTATTGGGGACATTAGTCTATTTCTATACAGAGCATCCTGAAGCAATGAATGGTAAGCAAGTTATACATATACAACCGCTCAGCTACAGTCAGTGAGACCACCTAATACTTCCGTCCCAGTATATGCTCAGACTAACTTAAAAGGGTCACTATACTTCTACCTGCTACCACAAGCAGGGCCATAGTAAGACTATAAAAAGGCATTGTTTTTTGTTTTTTTATTTATTTAATTAATTTATTTTTATTTTATTTTATTTATTTTTTATTTCACTGTTTCAGGCCTAGATCTTTATAATCTGATACTATAAATTATTCATTACTTGTCAATCAGCCATTGAGTATGGATTAAATAGAGACAACACAGACTGGATCAGCAGTGAACCTCAGTTGTTAGACTTCCTAAGTTAAATGGACAGCCATCTCTCCACCTCCAGACCACTGGCTTAAGGAGTCCCAGAAGTATATATCTGTGCTGGTCTAATAAAATGTATTCCATTATGCCTGTGTTACAGTGATGTTGTGTTTCCTTGGACCACTTTGGCCATATCCAACTCTATAAATGATAGAGTTTCAATGCCCTGAACTCAGTGGCTATCCTATTTACAGATGATGCCACCATCATATATGCTCTGCAAAAGTGGCTGCTAATGTATAAATTAAACTATAATCAGTGCTCACTGTAGGTCTAGTTAAAAAGTATTCTCTTCTCTCCTATCCAGCCCCTTTAAGGCAAAATGCATGTTTCTTACTCAGTCAGATACTTCAGACAGCACTTCTACCTTCTGAAAACGTTTTATTTATTCTGCGGCTGACCCCAGTAACCTGGTTATTTTGTTTCTTAAGGCTCTAAAAGTCTAAGATGTAGCTATCCCTCTTCATACATTCATGATTATTTATGTATACATGCATGTGCTTGTTAATTGGCTCGACAGTCTGGTATGATCATCCTTTTGGACTGACTCAGCCCAGTGGCAAACATACTTCTCTACTGACTACCACAAGAAATCTGCACAATTCCAAAAATGGGGACAAAAACCCCAAAATAGGGACAGTCTTTAAATATTGTGCTTATAAATTTAGAAAGTTGATAGAATAACAGATTTTGCATTAGCCTGCATATTCCGAAGGCTATAATGTCTGAAACTTAAATGTCTGGCATTATTTAGTGACTTCAATCCTCAACGATTTGCCACAGTCAGAACCATACATGTTATGAGGAACTGACCATAAAATGAGGCAAAAATCTGGACAGCTGAGGAGTATGGTGGCAAAAATAGTAGCTTGAATTACAAGTCATTTAAGTGAATAAATACAGTGCTGCACAGGGCGTATAACAAATATAGCTTGATTGGGGGCTCACAGACAAAGTAAAGCAGCCAATATTTCCAAAATGGTGACATTGGTAATATACTAAAGAATTTGCAATAGTCCGGCAAGCAATCACAAATCTTATGGCTAAACACTGATACAGCTGGCTTCATCTAAGATTCTACTAGGAAGCATATATACTTTACCAAGCTAGGTAAATGTTTTCATGAAAAGTATGTATATATCCAGATAATCAACTTTTTTATTTAAAAATGACATTTTTAGACTGAGGAAATGTGCTCTAGCAGCTCTGTATTTAAAGTAAGTTATGTTTATTTTCAGCTATCTCAGTATGGCAGTTAGTCCAGAGGTTTAAGGTTATGAGTTGCTAACAAGCTTCTTCCTGTGGTGCAAGGTTGGATTCCCTCAGCCTTCATTTGCCTACGGTGTGACCTCAAGCAAGTCACTTAAGCAGACAGTGCTTTGTGGAATTTGGGTTAGGCTCCTTAATAATTTCCTGTTCTATATGCCCACTAACTACCTGTGATTATATCTTAGGCGGTTGATCACATACTGCAGGGGCAGTTTTACTAAAATCCTCTTCCCCTATAATCCAGAGGATGAGATCTTATAGAATGTGACAGAGTGCAAGCAAGATGATTTGAGAAAAAAAAAGAAGAGAGAGAAAGAGATTTACTGCTTTACAGAGGCAGAAAATAGCAGGGGTAGTATTGAAATTACATTGTTTCTTTTTTGCATGTGGCACTCGAGGTTGTATTCAATTGAAATAAAGTACTTCATGATGAGAAAACCTTGACATGGGTGTAGTTGTGTTTGATCAGATGATATGTTTACGGGGAATGATGAAAATCACATTTAGCATTTTCTATAGCCATCATATCAGCTTACTGAAATTACTTTATTTATTATTATTTAATTTTTCACATACTAACATATCTCTTTTCAAAGGTGACTAGACAATACTACATAAATAAAGTTGGTTTTCAATGGTCAGTCATTACAAAACAGAGAACAAAGCAAATGAGCCTAAGTCATGAGGATAAAGCTCATTATATAATGACCCCCCCATTAATATTCAAAAACGTGCATGCTGATTGGTCAGCGTGCACGTTGTAAATCAGAGTTATAGTACTGGAAAAAGGTCCGGTCGCCCGGACTTTTTCCATTACTATAACTCTTTTTTTACAGCAATGGAGAACGCAAGATCTCCATTGCTTCACACTGTCTCGCTATGTTAAACGAGTTTAACATATCGATACAGCTTTAAAAAAGCAACAGAGATTCTCAGTTGCTTTTTTAAAGCTGTCTCGCTATGTTAAACTCCCTTAACATAAGGAGACAGTTTGTAAAAAGCAGCAGAGATCTTGCTTTCTCCGTTGCTTTTTTCAAAACTGTCTCGCTATGTTAAATGGATTTAACATACCGAGACAGCTTTAAAAAAAGCAACGGAGATTCTCCGTTGCTTTTTTTAAAACTGTCTCGCTAACCCATTTAACATAGCGAAACAGTTTGTATAAAGCAACGGAGATCTTGCTTTCTCCGTTGCTTTTGCCCACAGCTCTGATGTACTGCGTAGGCATACGCATGCACAGTACATCAGAACTGCCGCAGAATACCAGACAGCTGCAGAAGGGCAGCAAGGAGGCATTATACAATGCCATTATTTAAGAAAAGTAATTATTTTTTTCTTAAATAATGTCATTGTATAATAGCAATAACCCACTTCTGGGTGTGGGTAATGCTGGATGTACCCACGGTTGGCTTTGTTTGGCCACTCGGGCTTCGCCCTCATGACCAAACCACACCAACCATGGGTAAATCCAGCATTACCCACACCCAGGCATGGGTTATTGCTATTTTAAAAGTAGCTTGTATTCATAAGTTTTGTACTACAAAATCAGAATTACAATAAGTGCTTAATTGCAGCTACAAAAATAATGACAGGCATGAACACTGCAACACAGGTTTCTGTCAGTGGAAAACATTCATGAGCTGAATCAGTCATGCAAGAATTTATTTTTGTGCTAGTTATGTCAATGAAACACAATGCAAAGCAAAATGACAGATTCAATTTCTCAAGGTCTTTGCCCATAGGGAAATGTTTTGATTTTTCTCCACCCAAGATAGAAATGCTCTCAATGAACACTTACTCTGTCTATCAATGTCAAGAACAGGGCTCCTTCCTTAAAGATGTCTTTAGTGATCTCCTATCTTTTTCTAAATCACACAATAAATCTCAAGTATAATAAAGAATAGCAGACTACATGAAAATACACCAGCTACATTCTGCAGTGTCTATCACGATCTCTGTTAATTCACTTTCTCTGCAGTAAAAAAAACTTTATTTTAAACAATGTTTTATGTTTTATTTTATAAGGTAATATCAATGTTTTATTAAATACCAAGAACTCCACAGTTTGGATAGGTATACAATATATACTTAGGAGACACACATCCCTGAACAAGGGGGAGGATACATTTCCACTCCAAATTTCGATGCACATGCCCTTTAGCAGTCATTTGTGGACTAAACTTTTGTGGAAATTGTATCATCATGCCAGGGTCTTGTATTAGCCATTAGTGTTTTTTTTGTTTTGTTTTTTTGGGAGGAGGACGAGGAGCTCCTAACGCTCTGAGCCTATGTGCATAACAAAGTAATTCCTTGTCAATCTCACCCTTAGGCTCTTGTATCCCAATGGGAGGAAAAGCAGAAGGCAGATATCAGTAGCAAGGATTGTTGTCAATTACACAAATATGGTAACATCCAAAAAGCTTTATTGTACCACACACTGGTTGAGCGCTTTCTTCCCTAATGAAGGGACTTCGTCAATACAGTTTCAGTTTTACAACCCAGCCCTTTTATGTAAAGAAGCAACCGATTAATTATACTAAACACTTGCATAAAAAACTACAGAGACATAAAAACAAGATGCATATAACAATTATGTGTATACAACAGTTCAAAACATTACATGGCGATTACATACATATCAGATAAATTAACGTTCACCATGAAAACTTTAAAAATATTCACTCAAATGTCTAAAACTTTAAAAAAAATTAAAAAAAAAAAATGTCTAAAACTAATTATGTTACCCTAAAATATTTTTTAACTTCAAAAGACATGCAATATTCACATTTTCATTAATACCAGGTGTCTGGGTGGCATTCAGCCTTAGCTGCCACCTTAACTCACATATATCTAAATGTACATCTAGTATTCTACCCTGAGGGTCCTTAACCAATGGTTGCAGTACAGAAGACTTAAAAATGTGGTCCTTATTCTCAGATATATGCCTACTCAAGGCGTTAGTCATTTTGCTGTTTCTTAATATCCAATAAATGTTCTTTAAACCTGTCCTGTCCCTTAAACCTGTTTTTTTAGTGATTCCAGTTGTGCTTTGGAGTTGGAGGTATTGTTAATTACGCAAATATGTTTTTCTTTTTTTTTTTTTTTTTTTGGGCAAGGAAGGTGTAGTTTTGCATACACCCCTATACATCCACTAATTTGTATGTCCGTCCACACCTTGCTAGAACAATCCTTCCTACATCTGGTAATAAACAAGTATGAATCTGTCTCTGATTTACCTTATATTATGTTATGCTGTACATGTATATTTTTAAGATGAGCACAAGAGAATGGTAACAGTTTTTATCACCAGGCTGTTTCAGTCAGGGGCATGAAAATAAACATAAATGACACAGTAGGTGGGAGGAAAACCTTGTACTGGATTTATTCTGGAAGTTTGTTGTAGAGTACTATTTTGCTGATGAAAGATATACAACAAAAGAATAACTCACTAGTTATTTTGAGGGAAGTAATTTATGCAAAGTAAATTTAAAACAACTTATTTTACGACACAGCAAGATGGCATTAACAAAGAAAGTTCCAGATGAAACATATACAGGGGTTAATGTATGTAAATGCTACTATATAGAAATAATTTACAAGGGTACTTTTTCAAAAAAAAATGGGAAAATTACATATTATGGAAGCTGTATATATTACTGAATTATCCAAAAGATGCACGTCTATTTTTTCCTTGAGACAATCTGTCAAGTAAACTAAAAAAACAAAAGAATAGAAAAGAAATTACCCTTAAAGAAATTAAACAATTATACTTGTATTTCCACGGTAAAGAATATTTTGCAAGTGACTAATGTACTTTCATGTTAAAGAAACAGTGTAGGTAAATAAACTTACAGGAACATTCTATTATTGGCCAATTAACAATATTCTTTCCTCTGAATACAAAAAGCATTTTTGCATAAAGGTGATTCTATCCTGCAAGGAATTGAACTGGTTATGACTATGACACACAACTTAGTCACAAAATGTCAGCTCATGTTAGCTGTGTGGGCATTTTCATCACACTGATGGAAGAGAATTCAACATATATTGAAAGAATGGAACTATGCTGGGATGTCGATAGGTGCTACGAAAACATCAGCATTATGTAATGCTACAGGGTCTATAATGTATTGGTTGTTGTGCCGCTGGACAGCAGCATAAAAGCAAAGACAGAAATAATTTCAAGACACAGTACAGGCATGAATTGTCAGAATAATTCCTGAGTAATATTCATTTTACAAAATAACTAAAGAAAAGAGGACAGGAGGACTAGTGGGAATGTGAAGCAGTTTGCTCTTGAGACAATATGTTGAACTACATAAACAAGCATTCAGAAAACACTGGTGATTCAGCATATGTTCATAGTTGACTACTAGGCAAGTACTTCTCAGACCATTTCAAGGTTAGCCAAACACTCTTCTCAAAAGTTCCCTGTAGTGCAAGGAGCGCACAACAATATAGACTGGAGGAGAATTTGAGGCCACCTATCCACGTTTCTAGGTTTACTATAATTATAGTATAGTATATAATATTTACTGTAACCTTACTAGAAAAGTCAAATAATACCAAACTGTCAATAATATAGGCCAAGATATGGGTCACATTCTCTGAAGTACAGCATCCATGCCCAAAACTACAAACAATCATTATCAAGCCGATTATATAGTTTGGGAAATAGCTACAGCTGGGAATCACCAATGAAAATAAATGTTGTAAGAATGTTAACTAAATGAAGTCAAATTCCCACAAGCCAAAAAATATACAATACAAATAACATTAATACACTCACCAATATATTAAGTATGCTTTACTCAAGTGAACGATCTTAAGTTAACAACGTTTTTAATTCTTAAAAAGCATTCAAACCAGGGGGTGTTTAGAGTCAGATTTTAGTTGACAAATTAATCTCTTCTTTATAGAATTTTTCTGTGTCATCGCATCTTTCATCACATCTAACCATCTTCAAACAAAAGATGATTTGTTGGTCAGAATAGAGCTATTCATAAACATTTTTCAAACCTTTGGACTTATTATTATCTATAACCATGATTTCAATGTCTAGCAAATTTCTCACTGGATTGTCTGTCTTGAGAAATCTTAAAAAGTTCATACTGGTATTCAAATGCACAATAAATTCTACTAGATCAACCATACTATTACTCCATAAAGTAAAGATGGCATTGATGAAACAAACATAAAAAAGAGATATAGCTAATTAAATCCAATTTAGATGGAAATGTTATCTCACATTCATTTAAAACAAATTTATTGAAGGGGGAGGGGTACACTACAGATTTTTGAAAATGTTTACCATTGAACAAAAAAATGTAATGAAGGACACATTTAAATAATATACAAAATCTAATATCTGATATTGTTAATCCTCATTCATTCCTTACGTATGGGTATCGGTTCCGACCACGGAACAGAGCCGGCCATCTTCCAAGCTTGCATCAGCTACAAACTCTCGAGCTAAACTCTCACCCAGAATTCCCCATCTCCCTGTTACCTCAGATTTCATTTGCAGCATCACCATTCGGTCATGTCAAGCTGCTTCTCTTGAGCTAAGTATAGATATTTATTGTCAGACTAGTCTAATATAACCTTTTCTGTCAGAAAAGTTTCTAATTTGTTGTCTCTTACCCTATCGCATTTAGTGACTATATCTTCTTGACTTTCCTTCTCTTTACTCTGTACTTTTTACCGCAAGGTATTTTCTCCCTTACCATCATTGGTAAACCCTTCTTTTCTTTATTACCTTCGGATATTCTTTTGTACCATTGCTGGTACCCTTTCTTCTGTCTCCTTTCTATCATGGCAGATAAAAAAGGTAGTCCAGGATTTAAAAGGTGTTCAGATTGTGGACACAAATTACCTACATCAGATGCACACTCTGTGTGTTTATTGCTTGGGTGTGTCTCACTTATCTGTTGACCCGCCCTGTGGTATTTGTAAAACATTTTCCAATAGAACTTTGATTGAAAGGAAAGATAAATTGTTGCTGAAGGGACTTCTTAAATCTCCCTTTTCAGAGGCTATTTTTGGGTCGGAGGCCTCAACCCCTCCTAGAGCCCATAAGAAAATACTGGATGATCCTACAAAGGCCAAGTCTTTGCCTTCATCCCCGGCTGGGGATTCCAACCAACCAAGACCTAAGAAGGCTAAAGTTTCTGCTTTGGAGCTCACTCAGTTGGCCTCAATGCTTTCGGTGCCTAGACCTTTGGCACCAAAGCCTTCGGCACCATCAGTAATCTTGGCTCCGTGTACTGTAGCCTTTACTACATCGGTATCGAGGGACTCCTCGGTTCAGACTGCTGTGACTACTACATCGGCACCGACTGTTCAGTCGGCACAGACCTTGACCATGTTGGTTCCGACATCTTACTCAGAACCGATGCCTCAGTAATTGGCACCAATTTTGTCGGTTCCAGCTTCGTACTGGCAACCACTTCTGCACAGATCCTTTTGTCAGTGCAGACCGTGACCTCGGCACCAATGATTTCCTTGGTGCAGACACCTGTAGTCCAGTCTCTCTCAGCACTATTGTTCTCAGTGCAGACTGGTGAGGTGGACACAGAGCTTGTTTCTTCTGTGGACAGACCTGTTTCTCCCTCAGTCTTCGTGAGGTCCACTAGAAGCCTTTCTGAACACATGTTGCGTCTTGTGGATCAAGTGCTTCTAGCCAGAGGTATCCCCCCCCCCAAGACCTATCCTTCCTTGGGAGGTGATCATCCATTGCCAAAGACCCCTTCTTATTCTCTTCCTTCATTGCCTTTGAAGTCCATGGATATAGCACAGTCTTCCCCCTCTGTGGTTCCCTTTATGGATCTCACTAAGGAACCGCAGTTGCCTTCGTGGCAGGAGAGTTTTGCTATGACCCAGGATGATAATTGTGACACATGTAATTTGTTTCACAGCCATCCAGGGACTCTGAGTTGGCAAGCTGAGCCACTTAGGGGAGGGGTGACCCCTGTCCTGGACACTCACCCCTCTTCAGGTGGACCAGCCTTCCAACTGATGGAGAAGGCTCTGGCTTCTGCCCCAGCTTCACCCTCTGAGGAAGTTCACTGGAAAAGTTCATGCAAGAGAAAGCACATGGACTGCACAGAGGAGTCCCTCACTGAAGACACAGACTTTGATGATGGTGAAGGATCCCC
Source organism: Protopterus annectens (assembly GCF_019279795.1). Taxonomy (NCBI): domain Eukaryota; kingdom Metazoa; phylum Chordata; order Ceratodontiformes; family Protopteridae; genus Protopterus; species Protopterus annectens. The sequence goes on from NC_056741.1 coordinate 649,500,259, forward strand.
TCGGTCACCCTCTGAGGTATTCTTTGGTGATATCCTCGAAATCCTTAAACAGAGATGTGACTGGCAGCCCTCTAATCTGAACTCTGAGGAGTCTGTGTTCCTGCAGGTTTTTCACGCCTGGCCCCCTATCTCCTGGTTTACTCCACCTGCCGATGAACTTGTCTGGCTTATCGTGCATGGAAGGCTCCTGACACTGTCAAGGCTATTCCCCGGAGGCCAGAAAAGATTTTGTCCCCTCCTGCTATGGATCCCCATTGGTCTAAAGGTCTTCCTTGTGGATGCCCTGGTGGTAGCGGCAGCAACCAAAAAGGATCTGCCGCCCAACAAAGAGTCCCGGGCCCTGGACAGGATAGGGAAGTGCACCTTTGCATCAGCAACCTTTGCTATCAGGTCCCTGAATTATATGGCACACTTTACCAGGCTTCAAAGGGATTTAATTTCTGAGCTTTCTGAAACCTTGGCTGGTGCAGTGTCTGATGAGGTCAATGACAAAGTGGCCTCTCAGCTGGCCACCATTGAGTCAATATCTAACTCCTCCATGCGACTGATATCTCACACATCAGAAGGAGCAGCAGCTTCAGCTGTGGTCTTGAAACGACAAGCCTGGATGCACTTGTGCAATTTCACGTAACCCTTTAAGGCTTCCTTTCTTAACGCTCCCATTGAAGCCTCTTCGTTGTTTGGACCCAAAGTTAAAAGCACACTGGCCAGATGTGAACAGGACGGTAAGATTCTTTCTGCAGTAGGTGTCTGTTATTCTTCCCCTCAACGTGCTTTGTCCCAAAACAAAGAGTGGGAATATATGGTTCAAGAAGTCTCAGGGTCCTTTCCATGACACACAAGCTGAGTTCTCTCCTAGACGCAGAGGGGAAAACTCACAGGGAAGACGCCCCTTTCAGGGCAGAGGGGGTCCGTGTAACCAGGGTTCCAGGGACTCTTTTCCTGGCCAGTCCTACCAGTGCTTCTAAAGAGCGGCCCAACTCCTTTCCTCTGGAGGTGGTTGGGGGTCATTTCTCCTTGTACCCTTCTGCTTGGCTAACCATCACCACCAATTCTTGGGTACAAAGGATTATAACCATAGGTTATCATATCCCCTTCGATCTTTGTCCTGTCCTTCCAAAAAAACTTCCCGATGTTCCACCCAGTCAAAGGGAAGAAGAAGCACTAGAGATAGAAAAGCTGCTAAGAAAGAGAGTCATCCAAATAGTCCCTCCAGACCAGATAGGATCCGGATTCTACTCAAGACTATTTTTGGTGCCAAAGAAAACTGGGGACTGTAGACCAATTTTAGATCTCAGTGTATTGAACAAGTTTGTAAGAGCACAAAAATTCCAGATGGTCACAATACAGTCTATCCTCCCACTTTTGGAAAAAGACAATTGGATGTGCTCATTAGATCTTCAAGATGCGTACTACCACATAAAGGTGGACATGCCATCAAGAAGATTTCTGCACTTCCGTGCGGGAGCCAGTCACTACCAGTACTGCCCTTCAGACTCTCTACAGCCCCCATAGTGTTCACAAAGTGCATGGCAGTTGTCACAGTTCAGTTGCAACTACAAGGATTCTAGGTGTTTCCATACCTAGATGACTGGCTCATCTCCTCCCCCACCAGACATCTATTGGAAGAAGCCCTGGCATACTCTCTCCTTGCTGCACAAAGGCTAGGCATAACCATAAACTGGCAAAAATCCAATCTCAACCCATCTCAGTCCACAGAATTCATAGGGGTCATCTTGGATACAAAGAATTGCAGAGCATCCATTCCAGAGCACAGAATTCTAAGGATAAAGAAACAACTGATTCCAATCCTTTCAAGGGAGAAATCCACAGCTCACTCTGTCCTACAGCTGTTGGGTTCCATGGCAGCCTCCATCACCATTGTCCCCCTGGCCAGGTTTCATATGAGGCTTCTACAATGGCTACTGCTCACCCAATGGTATCCTTTTCAGCATCCTCTTTCAGCCAAGATTTGAGTAACCCACAGGTGCAAACAGGATTTAAATTGGTGGATGACCCACAACCCATCACAATGGTCTCACCCCTTCTCCCCCCACCAGCCCAAGGCTACAGTGACCACAGATGCCTCCCTGATGGGGTGGGGGGGGTATATCAGGGACAGACAGTCCAAGGCACTTGGTCCCGAATTGGAGGCCCAACTGCATATAAATGTTCTAGAGCTGAGGGCGGTGCTTCTGGCGTTGCAAGCATTCCATCCCCTGCTGCCATCTGGGACTATTGTGATACAATCTGACAACATGGCAGTGGTCTGGTACATCAACAAACAAGGTGGAACCAAATCTTACCCCCTTTTGTCGAGAGGCCATGAGGATATGGCAATGGGTGATGGCTACCAACCGTTTTCTTCTAGCAACGCATATTCCCAGGAGATCAAACATGATAGCAGAAAGACTCAGCAGGTGCATTCTACAACCTCATAATTGGTCCCTGAATCCCTTGATATTGGCAGAGATCTTCCACCGCTGGGGCCGTCCTTGCTGCGACCTCTTTGCATCCCTGACCAACTACAAATGCAGCAACCACTTCGCCCTGATTCCCCCTCTGGGACAGTCACCCAGGGATGCTCTAGTCCATGATTGGCCCTTGGTTCTTCTTTATGCATTCCCACCTATTTCCCTCATTTCCCAGTTTCTGAAGAAAGCCCGTCGGTTGAAGAGCAAGATGATCCTCATAGCACCATATTGGCCTCATCAGATTTGGCTCCCCTTCCTTTGGCCTCACCTGCTAGATCAACCATGGATTCTCCATCCAACCCCGGATTTGGTCTCACATCCACAGAACCTGATTCATCACAACTTGGACAGCCTGAAGCTCACAGCTCGGCTCCTCCAATTCCCTGGATTGCCAGGCAGAATGATCTTTCTCTACCAGTGCATGACATTCTTATTGCATCTCATAAGTCTTCCACTAGAATTCCTTATCTAAGCAAGTGGAAAAGAATTACCTGTTGGGAGAAAGAAAAACAAGTAGATCCCTTCTCAGCACCGGTGTCGTTAATACTAGAGTATCTGGCCAACCTATTTCAATTGGATCTATCAGCCTCTACCATTAGAGTTCATTTGGCTGCAATATCTAATTTCCATGAGGGTGTCCAAGACTCCTCTCTTATGTCACACAAATTATGCAAGACCTTCATAAAAGGTGTGAATCATTTGAAGCCTCCTTTTAGAGGACCTATTCAACCATGGGGCCTGTCATTAGTTCTACAAGCTCTGACAATGCCACCCTTCGAACCAGCTTCTTCCTATGACCTCAAATATTTGTCATGGAAAACCTTGTTTTTGGTCACCATTACTTCTGCCAGACGTATCTCTGAGCTTCAAGCTTTATGCATCAAGAGTCCACACATGATTTTTCATAGAGATAGAGTGTCTGAGAACTAATCCTTCATTTCTGCCAGATGTGATCTCTGGAATGTCCATTAATCAAACCATTGAAGTGCCAGTTTTCTTCCCCAATCATTCAAACAGAGGAGAGTATTGCCTACATACCCTAGATATTCACAGGCAAATCTGCTTCTTCTTGAACAGGACTAGGTCCTCTCATAAATCTGAACAGTTATTTTTGGCCTATTCTGGACCTAGATTAGGATCTGCTGTTGCTAAGGTCACCTTGGCTAGATGGTTGAAAGACTGTGTGACCTTCATTTATACACAACGTAATATCCCATTGCCTACTACCATGAAGGCTCATTCGACAAGGTCGGTGGCAACTTCTGCTGCCTTCCATACCAGAGCTTCTTTACATGACAGCTGTGCAGCTGCAACTTGGGCTACGCCTCATACCTTCATCAATCATTATAAACTGGATTTGGCCTCCAGGGGAAGAGCATCTTTTGGTTCTATGCTGCTCAGGAATGTCCTTCCATGAGAGCCTCCCAGGAACAGAGGTAGCTGGGGACTCTGTCCCATACGCAAGGAATGAACGAGGATTAACAATATCAGATAAAGAAGTTATTTCTTACCATAATGTTCCATCTGTATTGTTGATCCTCGTTCAGTCATTACAACCCTCCCTCCTTCCCCCTCCTGTGGCTTCTAGTGGATATCACCATCCGGTTCTCTTAGGTAATTTGTCCAGAGGTAGCCTCTACCGTCTTTTGACTTGCAAACTCAATCTGAGGTAACAGGGAGAGGGGAACTCTGGGTAAGAATTTAGCTCGAGAGTTTGTAGCTGACGCGAGCTTGGAAGATCACCGGCTCAGTTCCTAGGTCGGAACCGATACCCATATGTAAGGACTGAATGAGGATCAACAATACAGATAGAACGTTATGGTAAGACATAACTTCTTTTTCTTTAGCACCATAAATAGTGGCAAAATTTAAAAACTAGCAAACTACAGCAAAATATTGTGGTGTTATTGCATAAAGCAATTCTATATCTACTGACGATAAATATTCAACATTAAAATAATCATTTGAAGTAATTTTTTTCAACTTTATGAACAAAAAAAAAATCACATGAATCTTTCACATGTAGCTTATGTGAATGGATTAGGTTTGGAATCCAAATACAATGTGATGGTGTCAGTCTAAGCCCCCTACCACTCTTTCCTACAATGGGGTAATTAGTATCTTTATTCATATTCAAAATACCAAAAACAATTCTGGCTTTAGAGTGAGGCACTTGCAAAAAAGTATTGCTATTCAAGACAATCATTATATACCAAATTCAATAAAAACCAAGTAAATGCATTTATTTACCAAATGGATATTTATTATTTTATTTTTTGCCAGGATAGTCCAACTGGACAAGTGTCCATTTTCAGCGGAGTCCTGGGGAGAAAAACTCCATAAGTTTACATAGAGAAGAAAAATGTACAAGAGAGACATTACAGAGTAGTAGCATACAGATTGTAGACTTTACAGCAGTTAGTATACAATAAGAAGATATTCCCCCTTTTGGTTGAAAATACACATGTACAAAATATACAATGAGAGTAGATAAGAACCTGGTACAGCATTGCAAGATATTTCACAAGTGAATAAGAGTATATAAATGTTTAAGCTTCCATATATACATTCAAGTAAATGTACATGTAAGAGCATATACACATACACACAGACATATAGGTTCACAGGTTCATATATATATATATATATATATATATATATATATATATATATATATATCAAAGTAATAAAAAATAACAGTACCACCACTTGTTCGCGATTACTTCTCCCAAAACAGAACTGCACAAGTAGTAATAAAACACAAAAGGGGAGAATATATAGGCAGATACCAATACTTTGCATAAGCTATTCAGCCAACAAAGCGACATGCTTTTCAGCTTAATAACCAGTTCAAGAGTACGCTTTTCAGCAAACAAAACAATTCAGTGTCTCTGTTACCAATCGACAACGCTTTTCAGCTAACCAACAGTTCAGGAGTATGCTTTTCAGCAAACAAACAATTCAATATCTCTATTACCAGTCGACAACGTAACTGAAGAGCCCTTCAGCACAGTTATTCCATTATGTTAGAGACTGTTCCTACTTCTCTTAGTCCACTGATATTTCCAGGATCACCTTAGAATATTACATCAAATAATAAAGCCAAGGAGACACGATAAAGGCTTTATTTAAAACACATAAAATAGGCTAGCGCTTTCACCCGTAGGCTTCCTCAGGCTACTGACTGTTACAATTTGCAATACCTTTTTAAACACATTCAGTAGCAATTAGCCTGTAATCAATCCTTATACTTTAATTAATAAGCAGTCATTTAGTTAAAAAATATAATCATCTAAATCTTTCAACACCATAAGCAGTCATTTAGTTAAAGACATATAATCTAAAAATACCAGTACCGCGTAACTGTTTTAAAACAAAATTCACTTATTAATGTATCTACGCTTACGTACTATAAATACATGCAAGCAAAAATATATAAAAAATATATATACATTTATAAAAATATATATAAAATTACAAATAATACATTTGTTTGTGTGCACTTGTACACGCGTGGTATATAGTATAGTATAGTATAGTATACCATTAATCACATTTATCCAAATAACTTAGTATCAATCCCATATAAACATAAATAAGTGTGCTTCCTGGTATAAGATTCACATTCTTATAAGGGATCATAGAATATATGCTACTGCCATACTATTCTATTTATAAATTCTACCTTGTAGCTTCCTGCCTTTTAGGGCTGCCTTTATTGGAATCCTATCATTCAGCCCTGGTGGTTGATCAGCCCTAAATCTAATTATCCATTTCGTTTCATTTTGTTCAGTTCTATTAGCGATATCCCCTCGTCTAATAGTAACCTGATTATGTTGGATTACCATAAATTTAAACTTGTGTTCTATGGAGGTTCCCATTATATGAGGTTCCCATTATATGTTTGGATAGTGCATTGTTGCTCATTTTCATCTTAATATTGTATAAGTGTTCTCTAATACAATCTCTCAATCTCTGGTCTGTCTTGCCTATGTAGAAAGCTGTACAGCTTTCACATACGGCAAGGTAGACTATATGAGATGTATTACATGTAGCTTCCACTGAGAACGTATAACACTGCTATGTCATAGGATGTACAAATCTTGCTGTATCATTTATCAACGGGCAATACCTGCACTTCTTACATGGTCTTGTCTTTCCAAAATTTTCACATGTGTTATCCTTCCCTACCTTACTAGGGCCACATAGCATCCTATACAAGTTTAGTTTATTTTTATATATAAATTTCGGGCAGTTGCCTACTACATTTAATATTTTAGGATCCACTGTTAATATCTCCCAATACTTCTTATATGCTTCTCGTACACCTGCCACGTCTTGAGTGTGGTAAATACACACCTTAGTTTCCTCTGAGTCATAATTACGGTGTTCTTCTGTAGTTCCTACCTTTGTATTTATATCGGCAAAGTATGGATGTGCAATATTTTCCCTCAACTTATCATTATTTATAAGTCCTTCTTTTATCTCATCTGGCCTGTATGATCTATCCAATAACTTCACTTCTAATTCATTCAATTCACGCCTGTATCCTACATCTGTTGAATTCAGGCGAGAAGCCCTCATCGTTTGTCCTTTTACTATATTTTTAAAAGTAAACCCTGGATGCATGCTGGTTCTATGCAAGAGTGAATTCCTGTAACATTCTTTTCTATATACTCTTGTATTTAGAAATCATCCAGGTAACTTCTCTACGAATACATCTAAAATGTTATAGATTGATTTGATGCTCCCTTAGTAAATTTTAAATATTGTGTGGAGTCATTTACCTTATTAAAAAAGTCATCTAACTGCACTTCTCCTGACTTCCAAATAAGGAAGAGGTCATCCACAAAATGAGTGTAGAATAAGACCTCTCTCTTAAACTCTTATCATTTCAAACAACCAACTTTCTTCCCAGTCTGCCATTACAAGGTTGGTGTAGCTATTGGCACAAGAAGTGCCCATAGCTACGCCATCCCCCTGTATGTATACCTGGTTATCAAAAATGAAGATGTTATTGTATAGCACTATTTGTAATAGTTCAGATATTATATCTATCTGAGCACAACTATACGTCCCATCTCTTACCAGAAATCTACGCACACATTCTATACCCTCCCTATTGGGTATCATGGTAAAGAGAGACTGGACATCCAATGTAACTAACCAATTTATTTCATCATAGGGTACTTTAGAGGTTTCCTCATACAGCTTTATCAAGAATTGTTTGGTATCCCTTAAAATATGTTGGTACTTATTAACTATTGGTCTTAACTGTGATTCCAAATACAAAGATATAGGTTCCGTCACCCATCCTCTCCCTGCAACTATCGGTCTCATAGGTGGGTTCGTAGGATGTTTATGAATTTTTGGAACACCTTGTATGCAGGGTATAGTAGGGTGATCAATCATTAAATATTTATAAAGTTCTTCTTTAATTTTACCTTGGTTATACAAGATGTTTAAAGATATAGATACTCGTTCTATAATTTTATCTACTTGATCTGGCTTGATTTTACTATAATATTGTTCATTACTCAGCATATCATTCATGCTATCTATATACTTCTCCACATTATATATTACTATAGGACCACCCTTATCTGCAGGTCTTATCATTATATTTGGGTCATTCCTTAACGCTCTTAATGCTCCTCTTTGTCTTGATGTTAAATTTCCATGCCATTTTCTTGTTTTATTTTTCTCATCTTGTTCAAATAATTCCTGTTCAACTAGTTTGGTATAGGCATCGACTAGGGGATGCAAATTCGGTACATATGTGCTCGGTTTTTTAAATTGCAACTTATCATAAGTATTATTTTTTTCCAAAATCTAACTTCAGCTGTATATTACGTGTGATTAATTTCAAATCTAATATACTCTCTGTGATATCACTTTTCAGGGAGGGTATGAACGTAAGTCCTTTTTGTAAAGCATTACATTCTTCATTAGATAATTCTCTACTTGATATATTCCAAATCAGGGATTTTTGTTCCCTTGCCACATCTTCTTTAAGGTAGGCCCCACATACTGGTGGTTGGCCGCTCTCTTTTTCTGCCGCCCTCTGCTCATTGAGTGGTCCTTTCCTCCCCTCCATTGATCTGCTATAGGGAAAGGGGCTTTTTCATTATGATTATTATGTCCTTTCTGACCATGAACATTTCCCTGCACTTTTTCCTTCACTAACCCATTATTAATCACTTGCTCTGCCATTTCAGTTACACTGTTACCTTCAGTGTTCACCACGCTATCAGAATCTATCGTTCACCATGTTAGATGTTAATATATTTATGTCACTATTACTATCAATATTTTCGTTATGTATCAGGGCTGTTGTAATTACAACTTTCCCTTTTCTATTAATCTGTGTATTCTCTGTAGTGGCAGCGATAGTATCACCTTTACTAACATTTCGTTCAGTGGCAGCGATAGTATCACCTTTTCTAACATTTCGTTCAGAGTTAACGTTACTTTCTGTATCAGCACATGTCACTAAATTCCGCAACTCTCTCTCATTTTTATTATTATAATTTGAGCCATTATTATTACTACTCATTCTCGGCCAAGTGAACACTTGACCCCTACTAAAATCTTGTGTGTCCCTTTTTATTTTAGTCTGTTTTTGCTCTAGCAATTTCTTTTCGTATAAGAACACATTATCCATCAACTTTTCAAACAACTTATCCAAAATTGTACAAGGATAAGTATTATACATAAACATTTGCTGTTCCTTTACTTGCTCTCGCAGAGCAATTTCTTGAGGTAAAAAATAATTATTCAATAATTCCATATAACGTATACTAGTCTCTAAATTAATCTGTTGCCATTGATATAGCAAGTCTGGATATAAAGTACCTGTGGTTGGCATTTTTAGTATACGTAATCCTCTCGGAATGATTTTCCGTTGTATACACACTTCGAAGTGCTGCCGTTGCAGCTGAAGTCGTTTAAGCTTCAAAATGTCAAGTTCCATTTGATTTAGAAGTGTAGACAAGCCCTGATATTCCATTTCTGCTACCTCGTTATCCGTATGGGCGGATGCGGAAGTGGCATCATAGGCGAGCAGCGGGTTAACCTCTCCTATAACCATATTTTCAAATCTTGATTTACTATACTGATAGCCCTCAGGTTTGTATGGTAATTCAATGGATACATCTGTTGATTCTGCCATATTCGCAAAGTGGCAAGCAAAAGTATACACCAAAGTAATAAAAAATAACAGTACCACCACTTGTTCGCGATTACTTCTCCCAAAACAGAACTGCACAAGTAGTAATAAAACACAAAAGGGGAGAATATGTAGGCAGATACCAATACTTTGCAAAATACTTTTCCAAAATCTAACTTCAGCTGTATATTACATGTGAATAATTTCAAATCTAATATACTCTCTGTGATATCACTTTTCAGGGAGGGTATGAACGTAAGTCCTTTTTGTAAAACATTACATTCTTCATTAGATAATTCTCTACTTGATATATTCCAAATCAGGGATTTTTGTTCCCTTTAACTAAATGACTGCTTATTAATTAAAGTATAAGGATTGATTACAGGCTAATTGCTACTGAATGTGCATAAAAAGGTATTGCAAATTGTAAGAGTCAGTGGCCTGAGGAAGCCTACGGGTGAAAGCGCTAGCCTATTTTATGTGTTTTAAATAAAGCCTTTATCATGTCTCCTTGGCTTTATTATTTGATGTAATATTCTAAGGTGATCCTGGAAATATCAGTGGACTAAGAGAAGTAAGAGCAGTCTCTAACGTAATGGAATAACTGTGCCGAAGGGCTCTTCAGTTACGTTGTCGATTGGTAACAGAGACACTGAATTGTTTTGTTTGCTGAAAAGCGTACTCTTGAACTGGTTATTAAGCTGAAAAGCGTGTCGCTTTGTTTGTTGGCTGAATAGCTTATGCAAAGTATTGGTATCTGCCTATATATTCTCCCCTTTTGTGTTTTATTACTACATATATATATATACACACACACACATTATATATATATATATATATATATATATATATATATATATATATATATATGCACATACATACAAACACACACATATATATATATATATATATACACACACACACACACATATATATATATATACATATATATATATATATATATATATATATATATATATATATATACATACATGCACACACACACACACACACATATCTATATATATATATATATATATATATATATATATATATATACAGACAGACACACACACACACACACACACACACACACACATATATACACACACCCACACACACACACGTACAGACACTCGCATATAGGTTATTGCTCACACATGGATAGTTATAGTTAGTGGTATTTGTGTTGTCCAGGACAGACTGGGTGTAGAAACAGTGAGTGGATGAGGCTTCAGGGGGTCAATTACAGTTGCATAGATGGTTGTTGAAGAGGTTTGTTTTAAGTAGACTTTTAAAGGAGGTTGTGGAGTTTCATAGTCTGAGGTCAGGGGGAAGGTTGTTCTATATTTTTTGCTATTTCATGGGCAAATAGTGATTCCCTGGAGTTGTTTTTGCATGTGATGGTTTCAATTAAGGCTTTGTTGGAGGACCAAAGGTGTCTATTTGAATTGTAGAAGGCCAGCATGCCCATCAGATCGGTGGTTTTCTCAGGATTATACAGAATTAGATGAGCTAGGCTGAGTTGATAGTACCTTAATAGGTTCCAAAATTCAAGCCAGTGCAAGGCTTGTAGGGTAAGACAGTGGTGGTATCATGATTTGGCATTGGTAGCAAATCTAGCAATTTTGTTGTAACAGGTGGAAAGTTTATTAAGGTCAGTTTTATAAATATTAGTTAGAATTGGGGATGCATAAAGTAGAGTAGATAGGAGGTAGGCCCTGGCTATTGCAATTCAAGATTTGGTGGTTAGATAACTTTTACAGTGATAGAAGGAACCTAGCTATTCGTGGACTTTAGTGATGGTTGTTGATATGTGCTTTGTGAATTTGAGTTGCTGGTCAATGGTAACTCCTAGGAGATTAGTCTCAGTGACAGGGATGATTTGGGTTTTGCTGGCGGAGAGTACAGAGAATGTAAGGTTGCTCGTTTTAGTAGAGTAGAGTAGAATAGCATTAGTTGTGTTTTCTTGGGACTTAGTATGCAATTGTGAGTTGTTATGCCCATTCTCTATTTCAGAGAAGGCTTCTTGAGCTTTTTGTTGGAGAAGTTGGATGTTTGGTGCAGAGCATATGAGAGTTGTGTCGTCAGCGTATTGGACTATGTCGGCTTTAGGGGTAGCCAAGTGGAGTTGGTTTGTGAAGATATTAAAAAGAAAGGGTCCTAGGACTGATCCTTATGGCGTACCTAAGGAGGTCAGGAGTGGGGGGGATAGAGAGTTATGCATTTGACGGATTGTTGGTGGTTATCTAAATAGCTTTTAAACCAGAGGAGGGTGGGATTGTTAAGGTTGAGGTCAGAGAGACAAGACAGTAGTTTATTATGTGAGACTGTGTCGAATGCCTTGGATAAATCTAGGAAGGTAGCTGAGACAAATTTACCTAAATTCCTGTGGGAGTTTATAGTATTGGTTAATTTGAGTACGGCAGTAGTGGTGCTGTGGGATGGGCGAAATCCATGTTGGGTTGAGGAGAGAAGGTTATTTGTGAGGAGATAGGTGAGGGAACTGGTGATGAATACAGTTTTCTAGGATCTTAGAGAGGGGAGAGAGAATTACAATTAGTCTATAGTTGGAAAGGTCTACAGAGGGGCCACTTTTGTGAAGTGGTTAGATATATGCGGTTTTCCACAGGGATGGAACAGTGTATTCGGTGATGGATCTATTTATTAGAAGTGAAATGGGATAGGCTATAGCTGTGGATGCAATTTGGAGGTATTCGGTAGGAAGGTTATCGACTGAAAGGGTGGTTGGTTTGAGTTTGGCTAGGAGATTTTGAATAGTAGAGGTAGGAACAGACAAGTGTGAAACGTATGGTATTCATTTGGGCCTGAAATGGTTGTGGGGTGTTGGAGGAAGTGATGTTGTTTAAGAGTTTGAGTACTGAGGAGGTGAAATAGTTATTAAAGTTGGAGGCTATGTCCAGGTCTGCACCTATTATATTGGGGTCGGGAGTAGTGGTTCTTCTGGGCTGTATGATGTTATTTACTGTTGCCCAGAATTTTTGGGTTTGGTACTGTATTTGTTTTGTTGAGGGATACAGTAATTTTGTTTATCAAGCTTAACCTGCTTTTTTGCTTTGTTCCAGAGCTAATGAAAGGTTTGCCTTTTTTTAATTTCTCCAAGTCTTTTTAGTTTCTAATTCCATGACGGGAATGGACCCCATTCCTAAGTCAAAGTACGATTAAAGTTCATGAAATTAGTATTGTTTCACTCTTTGATGTCAGCCAAAAGTGCTCTTCACACCACCCACAATGTGCCCAGTAGTGACTCCTCCTACAATTCGTATGGTGTTACATGAGTTGGTAACATATCTAAATACGACTGTAAATTCTTTTTTATAAGACCAGTTGCTCCTACTACTATCAGAACTGTCTGCATTCTTTCTTCCACATGGCTCTCATTTCTGCCTGCAGATCAAGGTATTTTATGACTCTGTGTCCTGTACGCAAGACACGAGTCACCTGGTGTGGTGATTTAAATGATCAAGCCTACTTTTGTCTTCTTTTCTTGGACCACTACATCCGGTTTTCTAGCATCTGTCTTTTGAACTGTTAGTATTGAGTGATCCCATGTGATATAAACTTTATCATTTTCTATGATTCTTTGTGGCTCATGTTTTCAGTGTTTTTCAGCCACTTCTATACCATAATGTTTGTACGATCAGTATAACAGTCTTACCACATTATTATGCCTTTCAGTATACAGTCCTTCTGCCATTAGTGCATCGCAACCAGCAACAAGGTGTGTGACTGTTTCCAATTTGGTTTTACAAAACCTACATATGTCTGTTTCTCCCACATGTTTAATGGACTTTGTAAACCAGTGGGTACATAGCCCACTATCTTGGGCTACCAATATTAACCTTTCATTGCTTAATGTGAATTCACCTCTCCTTAACCATTCCTGCATTCATTCTTGATCAACATGAGGCTCTTCCAGAAGTTTTCTATAACTTGCAACTATATTTATGTTTTTTCCACATTTCTTGCCTTCTCATCTGGTCCTTCACCTTATATTCTTTCTTTTGTTTTTTTAGCACATTCAGTTGCTGCCTGGTTTTTATCCACTTCTGGTTTGATTTCCATTTCTGCTTCTCGTCGATATGCTTCTGCTAAATTAAGCAGAGAAGTCATCTTAGATTTATTCTCCTCATGTTTCAAAACTTTCACTACATTTGGATCTTGTGAGGTCAGTAGATATGTGTGGAGTGCCATGATTGCAAATCTATGCATGTAATCAATTTCAAGGAGGCCCATCCAGCCTTCAGAATGGGGAATATATAATCTTGGTATACACTGATTTTTATAAATCATTTGGTGAGCATAAAGCATCCTTCTTGTTTTAATATCCAGTCTATCCAACACTTTTTGGGGCCAGTCAATCACTCCAAAACTGTAAGTTAGGACAGGAAGAGCAAATTGATTTATGGCATGGATCTTGTTCCTAGATGTCAATGCTGTTTTCAGGATTAATTTAAGTCTTCTAAAGTACTCCTTACTGAGCTTTATTCACATTTGTTCATGTTTTATTGCTGATCCTTCATCAGTTCCCAAGTATTTATACACTCCCTCTTGCTCAAGTTCTTTTATATCACATTCTTGTCCTAAACTGATGTTTTCCTGGCATTGCAGTTTTCCTTTTTAAAGGTTGCTTTTGCACATTTATCAAGACCAAATGACATTCCAATATCTGAAAAAGATTGACAACTTGCAGCTGTGCTTTCTGTTCCTCATCTGATGAGCTACACAGTTTTAAATCAGCGGCAAAGAGAAGATGAGAAATCATTAGACTTTGTTGTTTTCTAGAAGCCAAATTGTAGCCATGGCCTAAGCTGTTAAGAAAACAGTTTAATGGATTAATGGCAAGGCAGAATAGCGACAATGAGAGTCACCCTGGAATATCCCCCTTTGAATTTTTATCCCTGGGATAATAACCTGTAATTTATTGTGGCTTAATTGCAAAGTGATCTGCCACTGTTTCATGGTTACTGTAATGTAGTCAATCAGTGTAGGGTGCATCTTATACATTTTTAAGCACTTTTTTATCCATGAATGTGGGATACTATCAAATGCTTTTTTGTAGTCAATCCATGCCATACTTAGAGTCTTCCCCTTCTTACAGTTCTCAACTATAACTTTGTTTAACAAATGATCCTTTGTTCCATATTACTTTCTTTTATTGCCCTTTTGTTCTACTGCCATAATTGAGTTTTCTTCTAAATGACTATAAACTCTGTCAGAGTCAGTTCCCATGTGTAGTTTATACGTCGTTGGAAGACAAGTTTTGGTCTGTAATTTTTAGGATAGCTTGCAGGTTCACTCTTAAGTAATAGCATTGCTTTTCTTGTTGTTAACCAGTGCTGTGTGTGTTCGGGGTGCGCATATAAATAGTTCTTACTCATAGCTAAATCCTCGTGCAAAGAAGTTAATGCTTTAAGCCAAAAGTTAGGTACTGCATCTGGGCCTGGGGTTTTCCAGTTAGAGGCTTTTCTCATCTATATTTCAATCTCTCTGACTGTTATTTCATCCCATTTCATATCATGTACCTTTAAACTTCTTATTCTTTCCTTTACTTCTTCTATCCATTTAGCATCTTTGTTATGTTCCACAGAATCTTCACAGATACTTCTCCAGAATGTATCTACTTCTTCTTTGTTTGGTGGTCTTTCAATTCCTTTTACCTTATTTCACAATTCTCTATAAAACTTTTTTGGGTAATCAATAAATTGCTTATTTTGTGCTTTTCCCTAATATTTATCTTCGTATCTTCTAAGTCTTTCCGAAATTGTTAGTTTTTTATCTTCAATAGTGCATAGTAGATCCTGATCTCTTCTAATACTGCACATTGCTTTTATCACATCTATCTTTCTTAGTATTTTTGTTGATCTATTCCCTCTTCTATAATCTTCTAACAAGGACACTTCTTGTCTTAGCTGCTTTATAGCTTTCTTTATTTGATATTTCCATGATGGTATTCGCTTTCACCTCCTCTTTTCCCTTGCTACCCTGTGTTCCTGGGGTAGAATTTCATCAGTTATTAATTTAACAGCACAGTAATATATTCTGTTTACTTCTTTTATATTGCATGGATCTCTATGGACCATCCTAATTACTGTGTTCATTTGTTTTAATCAAGCTTCTGACTTTTGGGGTTCTATTAACCTTCTGCAGTCTATTTCTCTCATTGATCTTGATATATCTGTCTTTGTCTATTAAATCATGCAACTCTTCTCTTAACTCATTTTTTTCCATACTGAGGGCACATCCCTTGTTTTTCATTTCCTGCAGGCATTCTATAGAAAGTTCTATAGCATCTTCCTGTGGCACATTCTCTTCAATTTCATCCTGTGTCATCTGTTGTTCTGTCATATGGGAACTCACTGGCCTATCACTCCTCAACTTTGACAGCATCAGAGTTTCCACAGTTTACTGTTCCTTTCCTTGCTGTCTAGCTTCAAATGAATGTTTATACTAGTTTTCTGTGAAAGGCTCCAAAATATCTTGATATGGCACCTGACCAACTGCTTCCTGTTCCACTGGTTTCCCCTTAATTTGGATATTCATTGCTCTATCCTGTTGTGGTGGTTTCTGTATTCAATTCACTACACTGAATCCTTCTGTTTGCAGCTGTTCCATAACCTCAATTTCTGTTTCTTTGACCCCTCCATTACTAATCCCTTTTTCTACTTTTCCTCTTAGTCTTCTTATTTTTTGTATTATAAAGTTTTCCATAGCCGGATTCCTTTGCCTATATTTTTCTTCAAATATCTTTGGTGTTGCTCTTTTTGTATTAGTTAGTTTTACTTTCTCCTTTGCATAAATATTACACCATATTAAATCTCTTTTCCTCTCCCATGTCCATATTCCTTCTTCACATGTCTCCTGATCTTCTTGCTTTTCCTTATTCTGGGGACTCACTCCATCATGTTGTGATGTAGTCTGTTTTAGACAATCTACATTAAATCATTCACTTTGCAAGCACTCCATAACTTCATCTTCTATTTCTTTAATTTTTGCTTTACTAATCATCTTTTCTACATTACATCTTTGTGCTATTATTCTTTTTATTGTGAAATTGTCCATATCTGCATGCCTTTGCCTGTATTTCTCTTCAAATATATTTGAGACTGCCCTCTATATCAGTTAACTTGGCTTTCGCTTTCTCCTTTGCATAAATATTGCACCATATCAAATCTTTCTTTCTTTCCCATGTCTATATTTCTTTTTTATATTTTTCAAATATCTCTAGGTTTTGTTGTTTATATTTTCTCAGTTTCTCAAATGCTTCTTCTTCCAAACAGATCAAAAGTTCTTGATCTATATTGTTTTTCAAAAATTTGCTGTATTAATGAATGCAAATTTTTATTTGAAGCTTCTGACAGTTTTTCCTGCGGAAGTATTTTTCTTTCCTCTAATTTCTCTCAATCATTTTGTATATCTTGTGTCTGAAACTTTTGGGCTTTTTACATAATAGTAACAATACATAATTTCTTTCTTATCCTCAATAGTCCACTCTATCGTCTTTATGGCTCTTCTTTGGCCAATCAATTTTTGTCATTTTTGTGGACTGCTACTTCCTTCTACAAGGGGGGGGGCATCCTCCCCCCAAGCCTGGCCCCAGTGCAGGAATGTTTATGTATTTTGAGGATTCTACACTCATTTTTTCCAGTCCTGGCACCCGTGCGCCTACAAGGATTGGGTATTTTTATATCCTGGGTCTTGTGCACCCAGCTATCCTTTTTTATTTTTGATTTACTTCTGTCCATGATATATGCTATATAAATACAGTCTATATATCAGTGTTGCCTTGGTGAGATTTTGTGAAAAACATGGTCCACCTTGTGAAGATACTCACCAAGACTTGAGGATGAATTCAGTTTCAGCAGTACTACTCTCCTTTACTTGCTGATTTTTCATCTCTCCAGCAGGACATCTGGGCTATAGGATCTTATTTATTGTTGCCCAGAATTTTTGCGGTTTGGTACTGTATTTGTTTTGAGTGATACAGTAATTTTGTTTATCAAGCTTAACCTGCTTTTTTGCTTTGTTCCGGAGCTCATGAAAGGTTTGCCTAGCTGTGGGTGATCTGGTGTGCACCAGGTTTTCCAGGTTTTATCCCTGGCTCCAAGTAGGGCTTTTGTGGTTTTCTGGAGCCAAGGGGTGGGGTTGCTATGTATCCTGAAGGGGTTAGTTGGTTTAGGATATTTAGGAATGTGGAGCTGAAGTAATCAACTGCTTTGTCTAATGAAAGGGGTTTGATGGGGGACCAATTGCAATGTTGCAAGGCTCTTATGAAGTGGTCTCTAGGAAATTTTTTTGTTAGAGCGGGTTTGTAGAAGGGAGGGAGAATTAATTATTTTAAGTTTATACCTAATGATAAAAGTGGAGCTGTGGTCCTCAGAGAGTTTGGTAGGGTGCCACATTGATGGGCAGTATTTGGTTGATTTGTGAGGATCCAATCAGGTATAGATTCTCTTTTTGTGGCCTTTTCAATGTGTGTTTTATCAATATCTGTCTATGTGCTAACCTTATTTGATTTATTCTATTCATGTAATCACCAGTACCTATTAAAAGAAAAAACATTACCTGTATTCATAATGTACACAATTCTATTTTGCTGTATTTATCTTACAACTTGTGCTTCACATTTCTTCAAATTATAGTGTTTAGTCTTGGGAGGGGTTGTTTAACAAAAGTCTCAACTTCTCGTCAGAGCCTGACTTTGTAGAAAATTAAAAGTACATTTACTAAGGTGAAAATCTGGCTCAAAACATTCATTTTAAACATTTTGTTTGTAAATAAATAAATACATATTTAAAAATTTGGTGTTCAGGTAGGAATGAAAAGGGAGTACTACTGCTATACAAGGCTGCGATAAGATCAATTATCTAGTATTGTCTCTGTCTGTTTATACAACACTCTGCAACTTAATAGGTTAGAAAATATTTTGAAGATTTTACCAGACAGAATATAACTGTGAGGAAAATAAGCTACAAGAACATGCTAGAGAAACTTAACCATTATTATATAAGTTATAGACTATTAACGGGGGACTATTCTTATCTAAGTATAAATGGATGAAAGATAAAGATATTCCCGCAATTGTTAGGACAGTGAAAAGAAACATTACAATGGGACTAAAAATAATAGTGGTACCTTCTTATGCATCTTTGTTAGGAAGTAGGTCCTTGGTTAGATACAACAGATATGCATTTTCTCTAGAAATAAGGAGGGCCAGTTCTCTTGACATATTCAAGGTCAGATTAGATAGCTGGATGGGTAAAAGAGTGTTTAGCCCTGCTTTAAAATGTAGAAAACTCATAAAAGGCATCATCAGGGCTTAGAATTTACAAATGTATACACTGAACACTGAATTTAATATCTATTAGTGTCTGTACTAAATTAAGGTGGTCAGCTGGTATAAAAGATTGAAATACGCATTTGTTGACAAAAAATAGCTGTAATTATATATATATTAACATATTTTAATATATTTAATAAAAGGGTCTGTTCACATTCCATTTCTGACTACCATGGCGTCTACCCCTCTCCTCTGTAAACCTGATGGCCCTATGCCACAATTTGCCTGGTATTCAAACTGTAATGGAGGTGATGACATTACTGCCACCACTATGATGGGAAGATATGACCAATGCCTCTACTTTGACACATAGATATCAGGATGCCAACTACTGCGACATCAAGGTGGCTCACCCCAATGGGATTCAAGTCCCACCACTGCTAGCACAGTTTGATGTAATAGCAAAAAAGTATACAAAATCTATCTGAATAATTAATTCACAGGACACACCCTGGCCTCAAGAACATAAAGGGAATATGTATTGTTGTACTTGGTATGGGCTTCCAGCATCCACACCGAGACTAAACTACACACCAGCCACTTAAGTAGCTGAACATTTGACCAAGCAAATCCATGCCCCATTCTCACTACTTTTTCCATGCACCAATGTTTTTCAATGCTACTTTATCTACTTTAACTGAATTCACATACATACAGATATTTCAAGGTGGGCATTAATGCACTTCTAGCCTGCCAAATAAGTGTCCGGGCTGTTCTTAAAAATATCTAAACTAATATTTGCTTTAATGTAATTTGGTAGTCTGTTCCATGCATCAGCTGCTCTCTAAGAGAAATAGTTTGTACACTTCTCACTTCTATAGAATCTTCTAGACAGGTCGTCTGATGATTCTCTACTACTTTTTGATAACCCCAAACATTCCCAGAGATAGTTTTCTAAATGGCCTATATACCCGAATAAAGTTTCCTCTAACATATCTATATGAGACACTGTACAACTTCAGATATTTTAGTCTTTCATAATTACTTAAATTTTCACATCCATGGATACCCTCAGTATATTTCCATTGTACTCTTTCCGCTTTACTTATGCTTGTTTTCCTACAGGGTTTCCATATTGTTATTCCATACTCAAGTTTGGGTCTAATGTAATTAACAAACAATGATTTCATCATTTCTGATTTCCTAGACTTTATAAATCTTTTTATACAACCTATAGTTCTACAACTATCATTAAACAATTGGTTAATATGATTAGAAAGTCAAAGCTGGCTCTACTATATACCCAGGTCCTTAAATGAGTCTACAGTTTCAATCACTGTGTGCTGTATTAAATAGTCACTTTTCAATTTATGTCTCCCAAATCTCATATGCTTAATTTTTGATACATTTATCAGCATATTACTGTCCTGTACCCAAATGGTCAATTTAGTCAAGTTCTGTTGCAGATATGCCCTATCTGTAACAAATGTAATCAGATTACCCAATTTTAGGTCATCTGCATATAGACTGAACACCTCAAATGAAAAAGATAGGTCTAAAATATAAAGTCTAAACAAGCAAGGGCCTAGGACAGAGGCCTGTGGGCCCTGACTTTAACCACAAATTCCTCCTCTCCAATTGCTGGATATTTGCCATGTCCTATTTGTAAGTTATGCAGATATCCATCTTAGCAAGAATAAATCAATACCAAGTTGTTCTAACTTATTGATCAGTGTTTTGTGTATGACCCTGTCAAATGCTGAAGTTAAAGCTATATACATTATATTACCACACAATTTTCATTCATAGTTGTTATTATATTGTTATAGAACATCATGTTACAGGTGCAAATAGATCTATTTTCAATATATGTATGCTGATATATGGTTTCAAGTCCCAACCTTTCCAATTCTGACAATAACTTATCCAATATTACCTTCTCCATTATTTTTCCACAACATGGAAGTAGACTTAAGGCTAAGTCCTACTCCCCCTTCTCTTAAAACAGGTTTAATAAGTGCATGTCTCCAATCTTGAGGAAACTCCCCATATTTATATGGCCTAGAAAATAATAGATAAGCTATGGAACCTTGCTGACTAGGCTTATGTAGGCCCTTGGACCGATAGCCTAGTACCTACCTATGAACCTATATAATGGTACTACAAGTTCTTGCTGAATTGTTCTTAGGTCATTATTACTAATTCCATCTCCTCCCTGTGCTTTGTTTTGATCCAATCTACATAGTTTTTTTCAAAGTAATCTAATTTGATTTCAGTATCTGAGGTTACCTGGATATCACTAGAACTAGAATCTACACACAGTTTAATCAATTTGTATGTCTCTACTCCTTCCACATCGTATGTATCTATAAAATGTTTTCTTATTATTTTCAATAACTTTAATACATTTTCTTCAATTTTTTCATGATCTTGTTCTTGTCTCACACTATGCCTAATTCATTTGTTCAGCTTGTTTATTTCAGTTTTCAAAGTTGTAGTTCAACCTCTTTTTCATTTCTTATATTTTATTTGTCTCTCACCTTAATCAGGTATCTTGTTCTAATGGAAATATGTCCTCCTGATAATGTATGTCCAGATCCTGATGTTAAACAATTTTTGATTTTTTGAACTAAAACAATTTCTCTTTCAAAGCTTTCCATCTGTGTTCAGTGGAAAAACTGCATCATTCCAATTAGTTTTACATAGTGACTGTTTTGCCTCCATATAATCTGTAATTAATCTGTGTGTTGGTTTAGATTTCAGTTTGGCAAAGTTATCTAGCAGCAACTTAACCTTTATAACCTCATGATCACTGCACATTAATGGTGGTAAAACTTGACATGAAGTAACAGTGATTTCTTTAGGAACACAATGTCTAGTATGTTCCATTCCCTGGTAGGTTTTCTCATAATCTGAAGCAATTGTTGTTAATAAACATATGTTATGAATAATTACCTTACTAATGTTGCTGAATCAATATTAGTCCAGATAAGTCCCCAGCCACTATTTTTCTTCACTTCTGTGTTTCATGCAAGAAGTATATGAATTCCTCTAGGTCATCAGCACTTGACTTTGGAGGTCTAGACACTCCAACAATTGTTATATGTCCCAGGGTTGTATTTATTGTCACAGTTACACAGTCTATAGTACTGGTGTCACCAATGAATATGTAAAAACCACAGGTCTCATAACTATCTTTAATCCCTATCATAACACTGATTTTTTTGTTACAATGTCTCTTACAATAAAAACATTTATACTCTGACATAACTGGTTTCCAGCATTTGTTCTTTAACCAGGACATTTTTTCATGTAGGCATTTACCCACTGTGACCTGACTCAGCAAGTTCTGATTTAGTATTGGGTTATAAAAGAAATCCTGGCCCAAGTATACAGGATGTATAGAAGACATACATCTCCACATGATGGTCAAATATAGACCAGCCCAGTGGAAGCAAAGATGTGTAGTGAACCCAGAATCTTGCCATGTGCCACATTTCAGAGCCCAGCTGATGACACTGGAATATTGCAGACAACATATTGTCACACTGGATTAGCCACAAGTCATGACACAGTGGAATATTGCAGAACATATACTGTCCCAATGGATCAGCCACAGCTAATGACACTGTGGAATATTGCAGACCATATACTGTCACACTGGATCAGCTGCAACTGATGACATTGTGTAATATTGCAGACCATATATTTGTTATATCGGATCAACCACAACTGCAAAGCTTTGCAAATGCATAAATGGTGGTTTAGATTGTATCTGCAGACAGAGCAACTCCCAAACAGAGAATGAAAGTTGTTAAACATATATTTGAACCAGTTCTACTGGGTACATGTTAATACAAGACATTCAAATTTCTTATTTATTTATTGGGATAGAGCACTCATCTCAATGCACCATTTGCAAGCACAGCTTGGGTGAATAGGATCACATAGGAAATCAACAAAACATATTTTTAGATACAAGGATATGGTAACAAACAAATTTATATACACACATACTGGTCTATATCAGTTAAACAAAGTTATTTAATTGAATGTATAATCATCAATACATACACAACGAAAGAAGTATTACTCGAACAGTTAAATGAACGAAATTTAAATCATCGAAAAGTGTTACTTGGCCAACACCAGCACACTGGTGTGATACGTGTAGCTAATCACCAAAATCAAACCTTCCCTAACAGTGAAAGAGTTTCATTTACATACATTAAAATATACGAAGTAAACGTGTATGAAATCCTTCCGTAACTGTTCATAAGAGTAAAGCAAACTAATCAACTACT
The DNA here is from genome assembly GCF_019279795.1 of Protopterus annectens. NCBI lineage: Eukaryota > Metazoa > Chordata > Ceratodontiformes > Protopteridae > Protopterus > Protopterus annectens. Next base: position 649,523,506 of record NC_056741.1, read on the forward strand.
TAATCAACGTAATAAATGAAGACATATTTAGTGCATTCACAGAAATTAAACATATGGTGCACACAGGCAATGTATATGACTACTGTTTTAAATCTTTAGTAACATAGCAACTGCATGTAAAAAGTCATGTACGGTATACTCTTGTTTATTCATCAAAACAGTTTGTAAACGATGTTCCCTTTCCAAGTACTTTCTCTTTTTAGGTGAAACTGCATATGCAGACATAAACGGTAGTCTGATTTCGTCCACCCTATTTTGCTCTCTAACGAGAACTGAAAGTACAGCTAGTATATCAGAAATACATCTACCTAGTAGACACCTAACCCTCCTATGCCAGCCCTCTACATAATTTTGAGTCTGAGGTAAACAAACATTCTAAAAAGAGACTGTATATACAGGGGAAATCGCAAAACATTTATAGTTCTAGTAGTTTGCTTTCGTAAACGGCCCAGTACATAAATATCAGAGAAATATGCTATCAACTCTTTTCCTTCACTAGGAAATCTTTTACTTAATTTTCTAAATGCTGGAATAACTTCTTCTCTCAAAAAGGAAAGTGCTATTAACTATTTAACTGAACACTGGAATTCAAGTGAAGTACCATATAGATTACACAATTTAAGTTGTTGAATCTTACGCCATACGTTTTGTGAGAAGTGGAAGAAACACCCTTTGCTACTTACATTTGTGAAATTTGGTTTTATACTTTTTATTGCAGCAAGTTCAAAATCACATAATAAATATTGCACTGTAGGTGTTAAATCACAACTAGCTAACATGTTAAAGAAGCACTCCCACATATAATTGTATGACTTGTACGACTTTTTAGTCATTAAGCAGTATACCAAAGGCACACACTTCTTTTTATCACCACGAGACATAAATGCATGAACACTGTATAACTGCCTGCATAGTCTGCATAGTCTGCCTTTCATAAGGAATACTCTATCCAGAAACCAGATGTTACTGTTACGTAAGTCTCTCAGATTTTCGTTGGTAGTGAACACTAACACATGGATATTTAAGTGGATATCAACCTTACGTTCCTGAATAAATTCTGATTCTTTCAACCTATAATCATCTGGACACACTGAACCTACACTTGTACAAGGTTTAGACGCTGTCAACAATGTTTGTTGCCTAACTCTATTAACCTGCTGTAATAGTGATCTTCTACTTGGCAAGGTAACAGTGGATTCAAAGTATGTACTAGCTAGAATATCATCTACTACTAAAGGAGTGTTCCTGCAAGTACTAGCCACGTCTTTGAGCTTACTACATGCTTTATATTTCTCTACTAAAGTAGGATCCGAAGGATGATCATGAGTTGTAGACTTTAGGAGAATTTCCTCTATCCCTTTTACAGTTGTGATGGCTCTACCTTTACATTTCTCACTCATTTTTAAAATGACAGCACCAGTACTTACGGCTCTTTAAAACTTTCTCTAAATTTTAAAGATATCCTGCAACTACTAACATATCTTTCCTTCTCTGTGACTTTACAGTGAAATAGCTACTACCTATCACACCAGGTTTTGCAAAAGTGCTACAAGCCATATTCACAGACAAAATTGCTGTATGCACAACTACGTAGCTGTAATGTAGCAGTTATAAAGTGTAGATTTACACTTAAATCTTTATTTTATTTTCAATAATTACAGATAGGCTATGTTTATAATACATTTCAATAGGGGAATACTATATTTTAATGTTAATATATATAAAGTTTTATGTTTATTTATTTTAAATTTACAGGTGCACTTTTAAACTTCATACATATTTATACTTACGTCACAGTGTAACGTAGCTAACACGTAAACTGGCCATCTAAAACAGTTCAATGAAATATTTTTCACTGAAGTTAGAGTTCAAGTAATACTTCTTTTGTTGTATATGTGTCGATGATTATACATTCGATGAAATAACATTTTGTTTAACTGATATAGACCCACACACACACACACACACACACACACACACACACACACACACACACACACACACACACACACACACTTACAGATGCAAGAATATGCAACAACATTTAGTTCAAGAAGTAGTTTACAATGCCAAAACATGGATGGAAAAATGAAATTATGCTTAGCAGAGCTTTATGGATAAGACATAGCCAACATGACTGAGATGGCTTATGCTACAGGGACAGCTGCATATCATTGTATAGAGATGTATGATGACAAAAAAGAGGCAAATGAAAATAGCTGCTGGAAAGGATACCATGGGGAGATGACAGATAAAAGGTGAAAGACGCATGTAGAGGTAAGACGAGAAGAAAGGAGGAGAAGCATGAGAGACATGCAAAGAGAAGAGGGAAGTAGGATGAACAAGAGGCCGTAAAGTAAGGCAGTGACAAGATGAGATAAGTAAGAATGAAATAAGGATAAAGAGGTGTGAGCTTCACAAACGGCAAAACAAATGGTTACATCTGTTTCAGTAATCATTGGCTAGTTAACAACAAATTAAACTTGCAGGTGAATGTAACTCTTTTTCTCGATTATTGAAAATATTAACAAAACATTAATATATGATAATAGAAATATTACAAAACAAATTCTAAAAGAACTATAATAAACAACTAAAATAACTATTTACAATGGTGTCTACTATAAAACAAAGCTTTTTAAACAGAAAAAGAAATGTGATAAGAGTAGTTGTTAGTTAATTATTGAAGTCTGTTTATCCAGCAGTTCTTTCAATTTCAACCATATATTATATGAAGAGGTGATTCTAAGTTGAAGATGACAAACTTCAGCTGCCAAGTGTATAAATTTCTTCACAGTAGGAGTTGTCTGATTCTTCCACTTCTTGGTGATGACTTTTCTTGCTAATGTCAAGATACTCAATAAAAGAGGGTATTTTATTATCGTAACACAAGTGGGAATAGGTGTATTAAATAAAATAAGAGATTTGGTCACTATAAATTTATCATTAAAAACAGACTGTAAGAGAGAATTCATATTATCCCCCATGTTTTAAGTTTTATATAATCGTAAAACATATGCTGCCAGTCAGCTTTAACATTTAGTTTACATCTCCAGCATCCTATATTTTCATTATACATCAATTCAACTTTATGTGGTGTGATGAAGTCTCTGTAAGAACTTCCAAGAGAATATCCTCCACCGTAGCGATGAAGCAGTTTGTTTTAAAGACTGGAGTATTAGGGTTTTTTTTGTCATCTTCACGTGAGGAGTTAAGTCTAAAATAATCCCAATAGTTTTCTCTGTGACATACTGTTGATTACTTAAATACCTTATATATTTTAGATAGAAGTCCCTTTACAATTGTATTCTGGTGTATTAGAATAATGAGTAAATCAATGAATGTGGGGAAAGGATTTCTAACTACTGGCTCATTAGATTAATCCTGTGTTCAACTAATTGTCTATAGTTTTGAATTTCTAACCACATATCTTTGCTTAATTCAAACTTATTAATGATGTGGTCAACATTTTGAAACATCTCACTGTTTAGTAACTGATACCAGTATAACAGCTTTTTGTCTTTGAATATAATCATTGTTGTTAAATTAAACGTAGTAATACCATTTTGAGTATAAGCAATTGGGAATGCAAAGCAAACCCATGCTTTATATTCAGGGCTCCTGAAAATGAATTTTTTAAAGGCGGTAATTATCATATTAATATAATAAGAGTTAACTGGTTTGGTTTTTTTTCTATAAAATAGTATTTTACTAACCAATACAATTTATTTGTAATTATTTTAATGATATGATTTCATTAAATTATTCCATTTCCACCAAATACCTCCTGAATATCTTTCCTTTCAACATTATAATTATTTAACCATGGAATTATTGTTTTAATAATTGAGGATAAGGAATATAATTCTAAATTTGGAAGACCAAGACCACCCAATGTCCAATCTCTAATGTCTCAGTTTAAAGCCAATCTCGGCTTACTAGAAAACCATAAAAATCTCAGAAACAAAGAATTATGATGGATAAAGATTGTATTATATATAGAATGTTAGGAAGGATAATCATTTTAATTAAGGAGAGTCTCACTTCCATAGTGAAACAAAATATTCCATTTATTAAAAGTTTATTTTACGGAATTTTAAGTTGTTTGATTAATATTAAATATATAACTACCCTTAATTATGATAAGATTATCCCTAAGTAAGTGATTTTTACCATCTTTTACAATGTATTTATGTAATTTATCTATTTTATTAATATTATAATTAACAGGTGGTATTTAAGTCTTACTCTCATTAAAACTGAGGCCAGAATTCTTCTGAAATATTTCTGTTGCTTGGAATACTGCAATAAGAGAAGAATTGCAATCAGTCAAAGTCAATAGGATGCAATCTGCAAATAATTGTATTTTGAGGATTAAATCATTATTTATTAGTATGCATTTGATGTTTTTAATTTGATCTTATATAATTTGCAAATGGTTCTATAAGTAGACCAAAAAGCAATGGGGACAAGGGACAACCCTGTTTAGTACCTTTAGTAATCATGATTGACTAGGAAGTGTATGATCCTATCTTAAGGTACGCTGTGACAAAAGGATATATTGCCAGTAGAGCTAGCTGGAATTTTGGAAATAAATTATATGTCATTAGTGAATATCAAAATGATTTATACAAGATGCTTGTGTTACAAATGCATTAGAATTGTGTCATGTGTATATCAAACTGCTCTGTACAGATGTTTTGTGTTGAAAAGGTATTTTGTGTTGAAAAGGTATTTTGTAAAGTGTCTGTGCTTAAAATGTATCCACAGTGTTCCCTACTGGAAGACAACAGAAATGTACATGCACTATTATAACTTTTTAAATGTATATGTCAAGAGAGGAAACTGGAGGGTTAACTTCAGTCCAGCAAACCTTAGAAATCTAGCTGAAATTAAATTACTTTACAGTACACAATAAAGAGACTATCTCTCAAGTTTATATATAGACACAAGGTCTGTAGTAGGAAGCTTTCTGTATTGTCCTTGGAGTAAATTAATTACTAATTTTGAAGCATGAAGAAATGCAATTGTTTTGTGACTTCCTGCATCTGCCAAAGATATGAGGAAAAGCCCTTGTCTGTATTTTTTTACAGGTAGATGCTAAAAGCTGCCAGCTTCTAGCAATTGAGGTTTGGCCTGGAAACTAGAAGTCGGATGACAGGAAATAATGTCATCCTGCAAACTATCCCAGCAGTAATATTTGAGATATTATTTTGAGAAGTCTCTTAGTGAGACAGAGCATTCTGTATTCCGTCTTGAACCTGGCAACATCAATAAGAATCATTCACCACATCTGCCTTGCTCTAATGAATTAAGTTTCCAAGGAACAGTATAATTCTCTTAGGTGGTCTCACCTTCAATAACCACCACAACAGTCAGGAAATACTTCTATGTGGCACACCTTATCACTAAGGGCTTTTCATCCAGAAAAAAGGAGGTCATTGTCCCACTGTACTCATCCCTCATTAGACCCATTATAGAATACAATGCCCCATTTGGTATGTACCTCTCAAGAAATCTGCAACAACTGGAAAGGCCACAGAAATACCTCACTAAAAGAATCACAGGCCTAAATCAGATGCCCTATGCTGACAGTCTAAAAAAACTCCACCTATACTCTGTTGCATATCGTCTACTCAGAGGTGATCTCTGCTTAACATACAAGGCCATGTCAAACCCAGAGTTGTTGGACATGCTACACTTAAAGAAATCCCAATCCCTCAGAGACGCACGCTCCAGGGATCTAAACCTGGTCATCGCAATGAACAAAACACGCTGGAGGGATAGGTTCCTGACCCAGAGACTCCCCTGACTCTGGAACAGACTACCCATACATGTCAAGCAGAGTGCCTCTTTGGCCCTCTTCAAAAGGAACCTTGATGATTAGATGGGAAATAGGAAATTCACCCCGGGGATCACGTTAGTCACCCTGCTAGACAGGGGTCCAGGGAAGTAAATACTGTGGGAAGAAATAGCCAGGGAATCGTTATGGCTAGGCTTGTATAGGCCCTAGGGCCAATAGCCTAGTACCAACCTATGAACCTATACAGTGAGAAATATAGTGAAGTTTAGTTCAGATGTTTTTCTTTGTGTGTGTGAGCCTGTACTGCAATGTTATTTTAAATATTTCCTGTGGTTTTGAACTCTGGTGTCACTGTGAATACATATTTAGCATTGTCTTGTGCTTTTATTATTTATTTTTAAATATATTTAAACCTTTCTGGCTGATCTGTGTACAGATATTTAAGTTTTGAGAGTACTTGCATATTTATTTGGTGACACTGTGTGGGCCACTCCTAATAGCCTTGCTCTTGGTCAAACTACCATTTGTATTAATATTAATGTTACACAGTAAAATTGGACACCCTTTAAAGGCCCTAAAGTAGCTGATATGGAGTGACTGGTGACAGTGGTAACTACTTTATAGTCTGGGCAGAAGGGGCATAGCTAGTAAACCTGTGCAAGCCTTTGCCAGGTGTGTGTGTGTGTTTGTGTGTGTGTAAAGCAGGCCTCAAAGAGTGTGTGTGTCAGCTACTAGGGCAGGGACACGAAGCACTTGTTGGACAGAGAGGGTGCTGGAGGTCTTGGCTTGGTCACTCAGCTGAGATCTCACCTCTATACCTGTGCCAGTGGGGAGTCTTATTGGGAATCTGGAGGAAGAGGGAGAAACCAGCCCCGGACTGCCTGTGGTCTCTGTGTGCTAAAGGAAAATGCATTTGATGCAGAGAGCTGCATCGGGAAATGCTGTGAGTGTACCTGTTATCCTCCAAGTGAATGTCCACCCACAGATGTCAGAGGTGAGGACTGAGGCTCCTTGATTACTCTTTCAGTGGAGGGTCATCACATATGCAAAGGAGTTTTCATACAGAAATTTAATTAATTGTAAGAAACTGTTTGAAAAATGACACTCCACCAGCACTAATAGTAAGTACTCCCAATTAACTGAATGAAGTGCACTACCAATAGCCAGACTAACCAAACTTGGTTCTTTTTTTTTATTAGTATAATCAATTATTGGTAATATTTTCTTGATATTATCATAGGTTTTCCTGTTCATTATAAACCCAGTATGATCATTGTTTAGCAACACTTGAAATAAATTGTTTTATTCTAGAGGCACAGATTGCCATGAATATTTTATAGTCTACATTTAATAATGAAACTGGTCTAGATGAAGAACATTGTGTTGAGTCCTTGTCAAGTTTTAAAACTGGGGATATTAGCAGGATGGTGGTACCTTTGTTAGTCCTTTAACTATTGAAAATACCTCCAGTAAAATACTCAAAGCATCCTTAGTCATCATTTTGTATAGTTCAAGTATTATACCATCATTTCCAGATGACTTACTGGGTTTTAATTTATTAATTTGAATTTTGAGTTCAGACATTGATATAAGCTTGTCAATTGTTTTTATTTGATCCTTTGACAGTCTATTTTCAGTATATTTTTTATAAATGTTTTAATTAGATTTCGTGTATCCATTGCTGATTTGTGTTGATTGATCTTACAAAAATGAGACATGAAAACATCTAGAATATTTTCTATTTCAGTAACCTTCTTTTTATACTAGAGAAGTATAATTCTTTGATGCCGCTAGATTTAACAATCATTTTTGTTGCAATAGCCAATTTATGCATGGAGTCAGGATTTATGGAATAATTATTTATTTTAATCTTTTCTAAATTTATCATAGTTTTCTGCAACTCTTTTTGAGGTATAAGTAGACAGGCATTTCCAAGAGCAAATGTGGAAGTAATCAGTGACTACTGTCTTTGAATGAAATGCCTTATAATCATTTTGTACAATAGGTTGACAGCATTGACTGGTCTAATGATGATCACAGGGCAGGTCAGACAAGCTGTCTGTCCACACTGAAGGAAGAGCTGCTTAGCTGAATAAGTAAATAAAGGGCTCAATAACCCAATAAACAGTCAGTCAAGTGAATACATCGATAATGACATAAAAGACATGAAATAGTATACAGTCTCACTGCCTGCTTCACTCTGCAGGCTGAAGATATAGATTTAGTATTGTCAATTCACAAATCATACTCAAATGACTGAACGACAAAGAAATATGCTTTCAAAATATTGAATTTTAGTTGTATTGGTTCATACTTCAGGAATGCAACTTTGTTTCATATTCATATAAACTAGTACTTGTTAATATTATGAGAAAAACTGAGAAGAGGTATGAAATGAATTATTCAGCTTAAATTAATATGTAGGCATGATAATATAAGCTTTATTCTGTTTTCGGGGGGGTACACAGCTGTCTTTAATGCCATTAAAAAAATGTCACAATGGCAGGTGTGTAGTTAAATAGATATGGCACAATCGTTTTTGATACCTGAAAGATTTTATGCCTTGTGTGGAGTTAGTTTCAAGAAATAGGTTAAGTAAGTCCCTCCCGTAATTTTCATCTTTTTGTACATATCAACATATCCCCCATAGCCTGTAAAATTTATCCAACATTGTACTTTGTTGTTGTATATTATGCATCATACTATAGCTAATAGTTTACGTCCAAGTGAAACAAAATCAGAAACAAGATTCACTCTCTCGCCAGTTGTTCTGCCTGAGTAATTCTGTCGCATTACAAACTAAAAGTATAAATAAGGAGAAGTTGTGAAAACCTGCTGCCTGCACTGGTGGTATAGAGCGATAAAGCCCTGACTATGGTCCAGGTGACCCAGGTTTGAGTAGAGGCTCAAAACTTGACAGGACAATAGTTCAGGTGATGTAGGTTTGAGTAGGGGCTCAGGCACTTGATGGCATTGTGCTCACAATCAGATGCATCATCATAACTGATCTTCAGAAGGTGGTATTATCCATAGAGAAATAGGATACGGCTGAGTCACACCAAGAGCTGTAGATGTTATGTCACTTAGTCTATTGTATGCCAAAACCTTAGATGGGATGGGCATATGCAGGAGTCCGAATTAGCCTCCAGGAAGTGTTGATCTCTGCATCAGATTCATGTGGGGTTTGCCACATATCTTAACAGTTCTTGAACAGTATGTCTCAAAAATCTCTAAAACACTGCACTTCAGAGAAAATGCATGTAAGATGCAGTCTGAAAACCACAACTTTACAGGTAGGAGCTTGTTTACCATTAAGTACAGTTCTAATGAAGTCCCATTACAGCCTGAACTACTTAGAGTATATGGATTCAAGTTCATTACTTGGGAACTTCATGGTAGTTTAGTATTTATTTATGTTTTTTCAAATGAACTTCTAAATTTGTGGTATAGGTAACTTTGAAACCAGGTGAGTGATGGGCTACAAAGTGCAAAGGTAGACAGTTAATATAACTTTTGGTGGAACATCAAATCAGAAGTTTTTGATAGGTCTAGGGAAAGCGGTAGCATTGTCGCCTCACAGTAAGACGTCATCCTGTTCGATTCTCAGCTAAAGCGTCTTCTGTGTGGAGACATGTGTGAATGGGCGTACCTTCATTGAAGGTTGTGCGTCAGAGCTGGCAACTCGGCATGTAAAAATCTACTGCCAATCATTAGCGAACCAGAGTTCTGCTGTGGCAACCCCTAACCGGGAAAAGCCAAAAGACACAACAACAAGGGAAAGTGCAGATATCAGACTCTCTGTATTTCTATGTATGTTTACAATATGGATAAAATGAAGAAGGGAAGTATTGGTGTTACAGTGGGGATGAAACTTGTATTGAGATTGGGATAGGACGCTATTTTCACTGATGCATCTGAGTAGTTGGGATTGAACATATTTCTGAATGATGTTGGACTGACAGAATGGAATAGCTACTAGTCTAGATTTAGATGTCTGTGGAGGTGTCTCCTTTATGTAAAGGTAGGATGTGACAAATTTCCATGGTGTAGGAACATAGCATTTGATGATGCATATATTAAGATGAGAATTAGGTATGCTAGGGCATTAGCTGGAATTCTGATACGGTCAGATGGTGTTCTGTCTGGAGCTAGTGGCTGGGTTTAACTTAAGATATCTCAATGTAGGTTTGTAGACATACCTCTTAACTGTCCAGATTTGTGCAGAATGTCCAGATTTTTGTTCCATATTTTTGGTCTATTCCTCATAAAACTTGTTGTTTCATAGCAAATCACTGAGGACTAAAGTTACTAAATAATGGCATACATTTAAGTTTCAGACTTTAAATCCTTCAGAAAATGTATGCTAACGTATAAGCCGTTATTACAACAACTTTCTAAGGGCAATATTTAAACTCTGTCCCTATTTTTGGACATGTCCCCCCATTATTTTAGTCTTTGTCCAGACTTCTTGCACTAACAGGTTGAGAGGTTTGACTGTAGTCACAGTTTGAAGGTCAAGAGATGGGAAGTTGTCCTAGTGACATCCAAGTAACCTCAGGTACTGAAATCAAATTAGATTATACTGAAAAAGAATTGTGTAAACTGAATCCAAACAAAGCACAGGCAAAGGCGCCAGAACCATGGGGCAAGAGACAATCCACTTTAAACAGATGAATGAATGCACCCTACCCAGCTAACAAAAAAATATTAAAACTATGTACTACTTGTGTGCATCTGCTGGCTGGCTAACTTTGCAACACTGCTGTTTGCAGAAAAAAAAATAAACCTGCAGAAATAACTTAACTACTATTTACCTGTTAAGTTGGTTTATGGAGATAGTACCATAACTGACCCACAATAATTCAACAAAAAAGTCAAACATCCAAGGAAAAGGGCAAAAATATAAGACAAAATCAAGGACTGTTGAGAGTATCTCTGTCTCTCAAATGTTTGGTATTTACAGTAAAATACCAGTTTTACAATTAAAAATATCAAAAGACCACATTTCTATTGGCCACTTTAAGTTACAATTTGCTAAAGCTTGACCCCTCATCAACCATCATGTTGGATCAGTTGCACAGGAGGAACTGCATGACAGAAATAAAGCAGCAAGTGCAACCAGTACCACAACAGTGTTTGTATGATTTGATTTTTGTATCTGGTATGCAAGAAGAGCAAAAAACAGGCAGTAATTGCCTCTTAATGGAAAGAAGGTATATGTTCTTTGTAGCAATAGTGATACTAACAACTGACTGTCTCTGTGACTTCTGGGAAAAGTGGTAACTGAAAGTTTCTTGTCTGACCCTGTATGATGCCACGGTTGACCCAGTTAACAAACAGGTAAGTAAGTCAACTGGATGTTATTCCGAGTTATACATCTCTGTATGGAAGTGCCAAAAAAGAAAGAGAATAAAAAAATACAGGGATCCTATTACCTTATCGAAAAGCCATAATATCGAACGGCTTTTCATCGAACCAGAAAAGTTGAAAGCTGAAAATAGCGAAAACGGGAATGAGTGAATTCTTTCCCTGGGAAAGAAAACATTTGGCCATCCTTGTGAGTTTGCCCTTTTCCCCACTGTATTGCAATCTCAGAGTTGGTATATTTAGTTGGGGGAGGGGGTATGTTTAGATTAGTGTGTAGTTGGTGGTAGGGGTAGCGATTTCTTTCCCAGGGAAAGAATTCGCTCATTCGCATTTTCGCTATTTTTAGCTTTTGACTTTTCCAACAACAGCTTCATCCTAGGAGTTGTGTTCTTGGGGTATGAACCTTATTTTCCTTTTTTGTTGAGTGTGGATAGCGTGTTTATTATTTGGCTGTGAATAAATAGAAAAGAATGACTTTAATGTTAACATTTTAACTTGAATACATTTTCAATTTTGCTTGTTTTTGCAGGTGTGTATTGTGAAAGTCATTTTGTTGGGTTACAGCAATTTGTCTGCTACTTAGATGAGTAAGGCTGTAAGCTGTTCATGAGCTGCTTCCTGTAGTGCAGGGTTTGATTCCCTCAGCCTTCATTTGTCTATTGTGTGACTTTGACCAAGTCACTTCACCAAACAGTGCACCTGGATTGCCCATGAAAAGAGACACTTGGGTCCACCAGACTGTTTCAGACTGTTAGCCAATGCGTTACATATTTGTCAGTTCCAGCACCCCTCACACATCTGCTAATTATTGCTTCACTGCAAGTTGTTTATCTATGAATCTCAGTTCATCTTTTGTAATTTAATGGGTTACCAGATGCATTTTCATTCATCGCTAGTTTCAAGGTAAGAGATGTTTACTGTTTCTCATGCTAAGTCTGTTTTTAATGTGAGCTTGTTTCGTCTTGTATAGAAAATGGTTGTTAGTGTTTTTGCTGTTATATTTGAAACAAAAGATTTAAATGAAATCCAAATCTTTATGATAATGGTAAAAGTAAAGAAGAAAGTAGTATGTATGCTGACACGGTTTGAAAAGTGTTGTCTGGTAACATATTGATATGACTGGTGGGGAACTGATTTATTACCCTGCATGGTGCCACATTTGACTGATCCACTTCTGTTGACTCTGGAGGCATATTCTGAAACAATACAATATTATCAGCCATTCACTTAGGTCAAACCTGTACTTTGTTATGTCAGAGGAGACAACTATTCTTGAAGACAGGGAAGACATAGGGGGTCAAAATGAGATTTAGATGTCCTGCAAACATGCAATCCCTCACCCTCCCCCCCAAAAAAGAAACAGTATGTTGTATGCAGTAATATTTATGATTTTTTGTATGGCTCATGGGTTATTGAACAAAAGCTGTTGCAACTTCTATATTGTCTTTAATCTTTTTTGCTTTATTCATTGCACTAAAGGAAGAATTAATACATTAACAGGCCTGGGTTACATAATATAATCTAAACATATATTAGTAATATATTTTTGCAATACCTTCTTTACAGCCAATAACAACTGTGAAGGGGTTGATATTTGCCTAGTTAGTATAGTCTGCATTATTTGGAGTGATTATCACAACCATTGGTTCTTCACCATCCTTTATGCACTCACTGTTGCATATTAATGTGTTGCAGTCTTCTCTACAAGATTGGATTGCAAAAGATTTCATCATTTAGTAAAGAACTGTTACTCTGGCAGTTAGTGCAAAGGACTAAAGCTCCAACTTGTTAATGATCTCCTTCCTGTGCCACGGGTACAGGGTTTGAATCTTTAAAGTGTTACCTATTGTGTAATGTTAAACAAATCACTGAATCAGATAGTGCTTTGTGGAAATTAGGAATTTGAGGTATTCTCCTTACTGATCTCCTGGACTTCATGCCTGGTAACGAACAGTGAACCTGTGGTTGGCTTTTGCTCACCATTTCCTCTTCTGTTTCAGGAAATGTCATGGCAGTATCATCAACACACCATGTTTTAATGAAGCATAGGCCATTTATTCTTCAAGGACAGCAGGCACCACATTTGTATATGAAACACCAAAATGCAGAGTAATTTGCCAGTAGTAATAACTCTCATTAATGTGGTATTTTTCAGACTACTATTACTTCTGCAGAGACTGTGCATATTGACTTAGCAGATGTTATCAAGTGGTTAATATTTTATGCTGTCATCATAAATACTCTTCTGCTTAAACTGAGCTACACATGCATGGGTCTTGTGGTGGGATGCTAGTAATCTTTATGTACCTTCATGTAATTCATCCAAAGCTACCAATAAAGTACATGTAATTTATTTTGTCATAACAATAAGGGGTGAACATAGTCAACAAAAAGGTTATAACTACTGGTTGGGGTGGAGGGTGGGGTTCAATGGATGAATGTAACTTTGCTTTTAACTGTTTATTTTTACAGAGTCTTTAATCTGGCTTTGTAGGACTAATGTGTATGTGTGTATGAATTAAGTTGGCATACTTGACTATAGCTATTGTGTGTTTGTGTGAAACAAACTTGAAATATGTTACTTTGACAATAATAGTAAGCAATGATGTAGCTATAACAGCTGGTTTTGGGGGAGGGGTATCTATAGATAAAAATGAATGACCATGTTGAGTTGATAAAGTTAAACACTCAAGTCTGTCTTTGCAGGACTAATGAGTATTTGTGTAAAGCAAATTGGAATACTTTACTATGGCCATTGTTATCACAATCAACCATGTGGCCATAGTAAAGTATTCCAATTTGCTTTACACAAATACACATTAGTCCTTGGCCGTCAATGTGAAACTGCCCTTTACCCCATTGTAGTGTGATCTGAGTTGGTATATTTAGTTAGAGGGGTGGTGGGCACAGCCCCCCACTTTGTAATGATTTAGATGGTGTGTCATGTCTGGTTGGTCTACCGATTTTTTTCCCTTGGAAAAAAAAATTGGTGACCTGGCCATTCATGTTAGTAGTATTTCACTGTTTCTCTGTCGCTGAAGCAGCATTTGCTGTTTTGCCATTTTGGCAACATAATATAGACAATGGTTTTGTATAGAGCTTGAGTGTATAAGGTCTCATAAGGCTGGTTGTGAATGTGGAGAATGTAGAAGGAGTGATGGTAGGATGTGGCATATATCAGCAGTATAACACTTGACGCTTAGTGCATCTTATAGTAGCACTGTAGGTGTTTAATAGAAGTAGTAGGATGGTAGTGTTGTGTCGTACTGATGCAGGAGTACAAAGAAGAAAGATGGGCTGCTCTGGGGAGGTTATTATTGGTAGTGGAGAGTATAAAAACTGCTGACTGACTGTTAGGCTATTTGACTAATGGCTAGTATGGAGAGCTATGGCAGTTTAATCTAGACTGCAATGTTTAGTAGATGTGAACAGAGTAGTAGCCTGTATCAGAGTGGTGGAATGAGAGGAAAATGGTAGTGGAGTTAAATGTAAGAGCTGCTAGAAATAGGATGCAGTATGTCTATGAAGGGAAAGGAATGGAAAGCAGTGAAGAAACAATAGCACTTTGGGAGAAGTCATTTGTGGGAGGAAAGAAGAACACAGAGGGGCAGAGAGAGGAGAGCTGGCTGATTGGAGAAGTCAGTGGGGAGATAAGAAAGGGGGTGAATGGGGTAAAGGAGAGTAGGCATACAGGGAAACAGAAAAGGAAATGAGATTGTGGGAGACAAGAAATCAGTTGATTGAATGGAAAATAAATGAAATCATGGGATGCAAGTAGCTGGATTAGCTGGGTTATGTAGTGAATTTGGGTTTGAACTATTATTTGGCTGTATTTTTACTAGTCAGAGAGGTGGAGAAGGAGCTTGAGATAAGACATTTAGATGAAGTAGGGGTGATTGGGAATTGGGGGAAAGAGTAGTGAAGTGAAGTGATCCCAATTGCTGCAAGGGCAAAACACTGGTGCCCACCCTTTCAGAGTGGGTTCTTCTGTTACAGAGAGAATCAGTGAAATCTTTTTCAAGAATGAAAACAGGTGAGTGGTTTTCAAGAAACTACGTTAGAAGAAGAGAGAAATCTTTCTTTTTGTACTATTAAAAGAAATTTTTAACCTGAAGGGAAAGAGAGTAGTGACGGACACTGTAGCTGTGAAGGAGAAGGAGAGAGGAAAACTAGTAAACAAGAATAGTCAAAGAGATGCAGCTTTGGGTTTTTGGAGAAAAAGTCCTGCGGGAATGCTCACTAGATAGAGATTTTAACCTTGAACAATGCATTACTTTCATGATACAATGGCAACTTTCATGTTGAAATGATAGCCTTAAAAGTAACTATTAACATTAGTGTGTTATGGTAACACTACATTTGTATGACATCCTTTACCTCTGTGACTTCACTATTATATTATTTTTCAAAATAACCTGCACAACAGTGAAGACAGGCTGGCCATTCTTGTTTCTCAGATCTACTTCAGTGCAGGTGATGAAGACTAAACGTCTGTGCTCACAGTTTGTCATGTTCATTACTTCAGGGGATTATGGTGTAAGTCATGGCACACAGTAACTTTGGACTAGCATTAAGTTTTGGAAAGAGCAAGTTTTGGAAAGAGCTCCCAAGGTATAGGATGATTATAGAATCACCTACACCACACATAATATTGGGTCTGAGCTCTACAAATGCGGCTTCCTTTCTTTGGACACCTCTGGTAATACACTGTTGTATAGCCCTAGCAAAGCTAACTGCATTATGCTAACATGAGGTATGCTATGTATTATACAATGACTGCTCATTGCAATTCAAAAATGAGCATGCTGACTGTGCAGCCCAACCAGCCTACCCACTGTAAATTGAGCATATACCAATAGGAAAAATTCTGGCCACAGATCTACCACTGAGCAGCTAGACTTTCTATTGGCATATGATGTGGCACAGAAAAATACGAGGAAATTTAGGTATGTTCTGCAAAACTAAAAAACAGAAATATTCCTGATTTTCCTTTCATTTCTCCACTGATGTACTGTGCAAGTGTGAGAATACAATTTCCATTCGCAAGCACAGTACATCAGTAATCAAGGAAGAACATGGAAGAAGACTGAAGTGCCATTATACAAAAGGATTATTTAAGAAAAGTTAGCAATTTTTTTTTCTTAAAAAGCATCATTGTGATTGTGGGTATATCAGGATATGTCCACAGTTGGCTTTGTTTAATCAGTTGGGCTTCGCCCACATGATCAAATCATAGCCGTGGATTATTGCTTAAATATGGATCACCACTCTGTTAATTCAGCAAAGCCAACAAATATATACACAAAACGTCCCATTAGCAGCTTGGGCCACACTTCAGATGATGCAAGATGATGACTCACGACCACTATCAAATTGCTGCTGAAAACCCTTTCCAGCAGATATCTGACAAGTGTAAAAAAAAAAAAAAAAAAAGAAGAACCCCAGGCCACCAAAAGGAAAAAACAGAAAATGCTTTTTGTAGGGTGGCAAGAACCATGTACCCCTCACCAGTGTCACATTTCTAAAAATATTATCTCTGAATAGAGGTAAGGACATACTTCTAACCCCACTGTCCTAGTATTTTGCACTATACCACACAGAGTGATTAATGAAACAAAGGAACCAACAAAAAGTTGATCCTTTAACTTCTGGTGCAAGAAGAAAGGATTATGATAGGAGATGGGTAGAAAGGCAAAGGGGTAAAGGCACTGGAGGAAAAGTATGGTAAAATGGAAAATGGTTTTGGTGCCTAAAGAATCAAATGGGATTAAGAGCCTTGGCAAGGGGGAATGAGGAGAGAGCGTGTTACAGTGAAAGTGTAATACAATGTTTTTTGGTAATCCAGCTTTAAGCAAACCAATTAAATTATCTTCAGTCACTTTTTTAGAAGTTAACACTTGATCTTGGCAATATGTTACATTCTTCATTTTCCTTTGAAAAGCAAGTCCAATCTAGCTGTAAAAAATGCTTTAAGAGAGGTGGATATGATGCTTAAAAACCTAACCACTAGAGACATTTCTTGTTTAGTAACATTAAAAAGTTTACGTCAGGTCAATTCTGGAGTATAATGTTAGGTTTTGCACACTTAATGGAAAGTTAAACTGCATAGAATGTAAATTCACTAAAAGATTGTCCGATATTAAGGATTTAGGTTGCAAAGATAGAAGTGGAATTGGGTTTATATTCTCTTCATTATAGACACGTTTGGGGCTAACTCGCTTATAAAGGTGTTCAAAAAGCCACTTCTTCAGTCACTTTTGGGGTATGAAGTATATAATAGTTTAAGGACATAAATACATCAATTTAAAATTCACTTTGAAACCAATTTGGAAATACCTCACAAAGAGAATCCATGGCCTCTAACATCTGTCCTATGCAGACAGGCTCAAATCACACTCATTCTACTCGCTATTGTACAGATTGCACAGAGGTGATATGTGTCTCGCCTACAAAGCAGTCTCGGACCTTGCCCTACTAGAAATGCTCCATATCCGTAAGTCTAACTCCTCATGCACTACCCACTCAAAATGCCTTAATTTAATATACAACATCAACAAAACCTGCTGGAGATACAGATTGTCTCCCAAAGACTGCACAGTCTCTGGAATAGACTTCCCATACACATTAAACAGTGCACCTCACTGACCCTCTTCAAGTGCAATCTTGATGAGTGGATGGGAAACCACAAATTTGTCCCAGGGGTTCCACCTGTGTCCCTCATTGACAGGGGTGACAGGAGCTGACTGAGGTTTATTTTTGGGGATAAACTATCGGTTAGGTTTGTAAGAGTCCCAGGGCCATTAGCCTAGTAACCTCCTATGATCCTATGCCACAAAACAGTTACAAAATGTTACATAACACAGAGAATATCAAAATTATGGAATATTTTAACAGAACATATCAATATGCTAAAAGTTAGCAGCACCTTAAGACTCTTTTAAATAAATGGGATGATAAAATGGTATATGATTCCACAATTTCTGAAACAGTGTTCCATGAAGTATCAGAGTTTAGACTTAAGACATGGGAAGAAGTGGTAAAGGTAGTCATCAAAGAATGGGTGAACATATACTGTAATGTTTAAATGTGCCACAGCTAATAACAAGAAGATGGGTTGCAGTCTGCAAATTCACCTCAGCTGATGTGATATTAAGTAGGAGTGAGCCCATATTGTAGTATACAAATGCACTATCGCCAAGGTGATCACCAAGGAGAAGTGGTGAGCACATACTGTGGTGTGGAAATGTGCTATAGCTGAGGTGTTAGAGAAGAAGGTGTGAGCACATGGTGTAGTTTGCAAGTGCACCATTGCTGAGGTGGTCACCAAGAAGAAAGGGTGAGCATGTACAATAGTATGCAAATGCACCAAACTAAGATAGAATCAGGAAGAGGTGAACACATATTAGAATATATAAATACATCAGAGCTGAGATGGTATCCGTCAGTGCTATTATGGTGGCTAGGGCATTGTAGATGCATTCTCAAAAGTACTACCCAAATCAACACACCATGGGTGACTGGATAAGAGGACATAACTGAATTTGGCTGTCAACAACAGAGAAAAGCTTGTGACTGGTAGGAGGATGGAGAAGACCTGAGAAAGGACAAACTCTGTCAAGAACAGGCCCTGCCTTAATCAAGAAGGTACTACACAATGTAAAGATGGTTTGGAAAGATACAACTCTGTAGCTACACCCTAGACAATGGTGGAAGAGTGATGGAGTGCCAAAGAAGCAGAAGAAGGAAAGATATATACCAAAATACCAAGCAGGAGAAAGACAGAAGCAGGAAAAAGCAAAGCAACAAAGAAGGATGATGTGAAAGATGACAGAGTAGTCTCATTATGTAGTGCAAAGAATCTTGAATGTAATGTAACTGAGATACTAACAGTGATGCTGCAGTGGAAGGTGGATATTGCTGGTATCAAACAAACAGACTATTGACAACAGAAAGATGGAATATGGATGTGTCAGGTTATAGGTTTGATAAACAGAGAATGGAAATATGAAGCAAGAGTGCTAAAATACATAAAGGAAGGTATCAATAAAGAGAGGTTACAGAAGAAGATAAATACCACTTCATGAAGAGGCTGAGAAAGGGGTGAGGGTCAGAATACTAGGGAAGTCCTTTTCTTTTTAATGCACAGGAAGGAGAGAAGGAGTGCTAGTAAATTCATACAGTGTACATACCAGCAGACATATCAAGGGAGGAAAATGAGAACCCACTGCAAAGAGTGGACATCAGACTGAGGGTTTCAGCCAGCTAGTGTGAGACTGTGCCAAAATAAAAGACAATTCTGGCCATGGTCCAATTGAAAGGGGATAGGATCAGAAATATACAGATGTAAACAGCATTATCCGAACAGAAATCATGCCACTGACTGGAGAGCCAATGAAAAAGACAAGAGTTTGGAATTTTGAGTGTGGCGAATCAAGCTGAGTTAAGGAAGATATTCAAAGATGTATTGAATCCATGTAGTGAACGCACGATGCAACTGAGACAGGTTTTGAGTATTCCAGGCTAAGAACCAAGGTTTGGAAAGAAGCAAAAAGTGAAGTCCTCTATGGCTAAATAGGAAATAGAAAGCCAGTGACAAATGTTAAAGAGAAGGCAAGCAAGAATCAGAAGGAAAGGTGCACAGAGATGTGTTGGAAGAAGGAATTAAGAATTTAACAAAAGGCTTATTACATGTATTACAGAAAGATTAACCTGGCCATTAAAAGTAACAACAAGAGAATAATAAAAGACACAGTACTAGGAAATGTTTTGAATGGATACTTCACCTTTCTCTTTCCACCATGAAGACTAAGTGGGATGCCATGCTAGGTAGGACTGAAGGCAGAGTGGGAGGAGTAGTGGTAGGTGAACAGCAAGGTAGAGAGGAAGGAGGTTGAAAGAAAACTGTCTTTACTGAGGGATGATAGACACTAACCAGATGGGCTGCTTTCGAACTCCTTGAAAACTTTGCCAGTATGCTGATGGATCCATGATGGAAGTCTTAAACAGATAATTAGGACTGTATAGAAGTGGATGAGGACTAAAT
The DNA here is from genome assembly GCF_019279795.1 of Protopterus annectens. Taxonomy (NCBI): domain Eukaryota; kingdom Metazoa; phylum Chordata; order Ceratodontiformes; family Protopteridae; genus Protopterus; species Protopterus annectens. Next base: position 649,543,719 of record NC_056741.1, read on the forward strand.
TCAGCAAGAATGGCATATTGTAGTAAAAGGGATAAAGAAACTTGGGAACAACAAACCAATTAGAGTAGTGTTGATTATGAAAGCCATGAAAAAATCATTGAAGGAAAGGCTGGTTGCTTTTCATTGAACAACAACCTTGAGGACAGCAACCAATAATGGTTCATGGTCAGATGTTGGTGTCAGTTAGATCTGATCCAATTTTAGGAATGGAATAAAGGAGAAACGGGAATGGAGTACCAGTACCTGGACTTTAGCAAGGACTTTGATTCAGTCATGAATGCTAGGAAAAAACTGTGAGCATCAGGGCTAGGATAGAGATTGAGAACTTGGGCTGTAGCATGTCTGGAGGATAAGACATAAAGGTTTGTGGTGAAATGTACATCATGGGAATAATGGAAGTGACTGCGGTAATACAACAGGAGTCAATACACAGGCCATTGGTCTTCAGTGTGTTGATTTCACATACATCCGAGGGGATATAATCCATCTCTTTTGGGAGAACTCTGGCAGGTATGATACTGCAGGCTGGTGGAAGAAGAATCCAATTTATTACTAAAAAGGGAAGGAACAAATTACACAGAAGTAAATGGAATTTGTAGAAACCATACATATAGAATAACGTTCAGGAGGAGAGGAGAGGTTTAAGGGGAAGTGGAAATTGTACAATTTATGTCATGTTGGACAGAGAATAACTGTTAATATGAAAACACATATGTATACCACATGAGAATAATTATAAAATGATACATTAATAGAAAAGTAAATGAGCCATAGTATGTGTATATAAGTCACATTTTACTCTTAAAAAGGAAGGCTACCCAAGTGTGAAGAAAAATGGCAAATGGGGTTCCTTACTAGCAACTGTCATGTGCAACAATCTGAACTGAAATATTAGCTGGGGGATAGAAATGATAAGTGCAGGAAAAGGACTTTGGGTGTTGAGTATAATGTAGACCTGACCATCAGGACCAATGTGAGGGTTGTGACAGCATCAAGCAGAAGCCTAGGCGGTACCCTTAAAGCATAGATTCCAGAAGCAAAAAGGCAATGCATTCATCCTACTGGGCATGGGTCTTGCCACACCTCTCAATAGTCCCTATTTTGCAGGAACATTTATATCTGCACAATATGTCCCTATTTTTGGAGGTATGTCACTGTTTTCAGGCTTGATTTAATCTTTCTCACAATTTTCTGAATCCTGCTCATCACATATGATTTTTGAAGTGGTCTGATACATAAAAAACCACATCAAATGACCAACATACCATGGGAACAATAATTTAATTTAAAGAAATAGTACACACATTTTACATTTCCCTTTTTCTTAAGCAAAAATAAATTATGCTATATGACAGAATCTTGCAATACAGTTCATTAAAGTCTACAGATAGTACACAGTCTTTTTGATAATGTACAAAAAGTAAAGTAATAACCAGTAGGCAAACCAACCCCATTGTATGCAGCAAACAGCCAAACAAACAAAACCAACAGTGAAGCGAAGCACGACTTCAAGCACCATTCAATATAGTAAAACGTTTTATTTCCAGGTAAGTGCTTTCACCACAAAATGTGGCTTCATCAGACCATTAATACAAACTAAAAACAAGCAGAGCAATACACTTAAATACTCACATATAGCGTTCCCTTAGTACAAAAACTCAATCCAGGCAATGTTAGCTGACTATGTGTCTACACGCAGTATTGCTGACATCACCTCTACATTCTATATCATTTAAAGTCACAGTTCTCTGTTCTAAATAATTACACATAAAAATTATTTAAAAACTTTCCATATTAAATTCAGTCATAATAATAAGACCCTTCATAAGTTAAATCATAACTAGCTTATCAAAAATGTTTCTTTCATCTCACAGCAGGAAATCAGTCTATCTACCCATGACGTTATTCATAAACTAGTATGAACACTGACACTCATTCAATGGCTAAAAATAGTTAAAAATAATTCAACAAACATATATATGATTGCCATATATTTTCATAATAAGATAGAGCTTCTAGATACTATTTGATGAAGATTATTCAAGTGTCTATGGACCCCAGCTTCTGAATTATTATAATGTTTGAACTTCCGTAATTCAAAAGCACATGATATACATATAAAAAATTCATAGCCCGATTGCATAGCTGCTCAAAATAAGATATCGAAGGCAGTAGATTGGCAAAGTACATACATCAAATCCACTCTGCATAAAAATACCTTATCATACCATTTTATAAAAAAATCTCTAGTCCTGCACAGGTGAGTAGAGCAACAGATAGATGACTCTAGCCCAGCTGCCTAACTGCTCAAAATAGAGCAGTGATCACAATAAATCAACCGGAAGCACAAGTTCTATCAATTATGCAGCTAGACAGCTGTCTATATCAGTTTATAATAATCATATAATACTTAGACCAGATCTATATTACCATAAAACGTCTTACCATACTATATTGCATAGATCTCATAATTTACAAATGCATAAAATAACAGGTTCAACAAAAAGCTATGTCCCGGCTACCTAACTGCTCGAAGCACAGCAACGATCACAGTATATCAGCCGTATACATAAATTCTATCCATTATGCAGCTAAACAACTGCCCTTGTTATTTGGAAATAAATCATTACATAAATGGATAGAACAACTATTCTATAATGCATTAAATGTAAAGCAGTATATATGCAATATAGCCACTACAAACAAGTGGTATATTACTAATGAAATTATGCATACATCCTAGTACTGAATCATAATTAACCTAAAATACGAGCATTGAATGAACACTGTAGGATTATCTATTTAGATCAAAACCCCACTTATAAGAATTCCTATCTGTAATATCTAATAGCAGACCAACACATTAATGTACATAAGGAACATAGCAACCTATGAAATACAGTATAATCTATACAGATAGCTATTAACATAATTACTTAATTAGTAATATACCACTTGTTTGTAGTGGCTATATTGTATATATACTGCTTTACATTTAATGCATTATATAATAGTTGTTCTATCCATTTATGTAACGGTTTATTTCCAAATAACAAGGGCAGCTGTTTAGATGCATAATGGATATAATTTATATATACGGTTGATATAATATGATCTTTGCTGTGCTTCGAGTAGTTAGGTAGCCGGGACATAGCTTTTGTTGAACCTGTTATTTTATGCATTTGTAAATTATGAGATCTATGTAATATAGTATGGTAAGACATTTTATGGTAATATAGATCTGGTCTAAGTATTATACGATTATTGTAAACTGATATAGACAGCTGTCTAGCTGCATAATTGATCGAACTCATGCTTCTGGTTGATTTATTCTGATCGCTGCTCTATTTTGAGCAGTTAGGCAGCTGGGCTAGAGTCATTTCATCTGTCTGTTGCTCTACTCACCTGTACAGGACTAGAGATTTTTTATAAAATGGTATGATAAGGTGTTTTTGTGCTGAGTGGATTTGATGTATGTACTTTGCCAATCTACTGCCTTCGACATCTTATTTTGAGCAGCTATGCAATTGGGCTATGAGTTTTCTATATGTATATCATGTGCTTTTGAATTACAGAAGTTCAAAGATTATAATAATTCAGAAGCTGGGGTCCATAGACACTTGAATAATCTTCATCAAATAGTATCTAGAAGCTCTATCTTATTATGAAAATATATGGCAATTATATGTATGTTTGTAGAATTATTTTTAACTATTTTTAGCCACTGAATGGATGCCCGTGTTCATACTAGTTTATGAATAACGTCATGGGTAGATAGACTGATTTCCTGCTGTGAGATGAAAGAAACATTTTTTGATAAGCTATTTATGATTGAACTTATGAAGGGTCTTATTATTATGACTGAATTTAATATGGGACGTTTTTAAATAATTTTTATGTGTAATTATTTAGAACAGAGAACTGTGACTTTAAATGATATAGAATGCAGATGTGACATCAGCTATACTGCGTGTAGACGCATAGTCATCTAACATTGCCTGGATTGAGTTTTTGAACTAACTGAGCGTTACATCTGAATATTTAAGAGTATTGCTCTGTTTGTTTTTAATTTGTATTAATGGTCTATTGAAGCCACATTTTGTGGCAAAAGCGCTTACCGGGAAATAAAACGTCTTACTATATTGAATGGTGCTTGAAGTCGTGCTTCGCTTCACTGTTGGTTTTGTTTGTTTGGCTTTTTGATAATGTCCTTACACATTTCCATCCTTTTATCACTCTGTTTTCAAACATGTTTCGGAGTAGTATCCCACATTCCTACTGAAAGCTTGAAGAGTTATGTGCGATTTGGTACTCACATTTTATGCTCATTATAGGTCCAGATTTTTAGCTGGAGTAGGAACACTTTTCAAAGGCCTTTGCATCTATTTTCATTGTCTGCAGGTTGAGAGGATGGTCTTGCCACCTTTTATTTATTGCATTCAGTTTGGAAGATGTGTAAGGAGATACTCTGTTGCTAGAAGAAGTCCAGAAGAAAGCCACCTAAAGGATACATAGCACTGAGCACAGGGCTGACCAGAGGATGGAGGAGCCAGGGCTTTACTCATTAGATGCCAGGAGGCACAGGAGGTGTTTAACATGGGTAAGAGCCAATGCTAGGGACATGTGGTTTGATTGCCCTGGCCACAAAATCCAGGGTAGAAGCAGAAAAAGTACAGTTTTGTACCTACCATAAATGTAGATGTTCGAGTGTTCACCCTGCTGCAGTCATCACACTTGGGTTATCCTGTCGTCAGGTGGTCCCGCAGTCGGCCAGAATTCCAAAGTCTTGGTCCGGCGTCGGTTGCTGTCGCTTCTTCCCTGATGTCAGTGCACCAGGGGTATATATAATGCATCTGACGCCATTTTCTTCAGTTTTTCTTGCCCCAGATGTCAGGTGCCCCCCAAAAGGTGGTCAGTAATTAGTACCAAATTAAGTAATTTTTGCACAAACACAAAATCCCTCCAGCTATAAGCAAATACATCAGGAAGGTACTGTAGAGATTTAGCCAGTTAGATCAGAGGGGATGGAGGGAGGGTAACCTGGACTGCAGCAGGGCGAACACTCGAACATCTACATTTATGGTAGGTACAAAACGGTACTATGTTCATCGTGTTACCCTGCTGCAGTCATCACACTTGGGTAGAATCCCAAAGCTATGGATGGGTGGAGGAGTTATAGATGGTTAGAGGAGGCTAGAAGGCCCTGCAGAACTGCAGTGGCGAAGCTAGCCCTAGTCTTAGAGTAAAGTGGTAAGTGATAGTGTTTGGTAAAGGTGTGTACTGAATTCCAAGTTGCAGCTTCCAAAATCTCCTTGGTTGGAACCCCCCTGAGGAAGGCTGTAGATGTAGCTGTTGCCCTGGTAGAGTGAGGCCTAACGGTAGCAGGAACTGGTTTTCCATGATGGGTATAGCAAAAACGAATGCAATGTCCTATCCATTTGGAAATGGTTTGTTTTGATATAGCCTTCCCTTGTGAAGCTGTAGCACAGGATGCAAAGAGCTGGTCAGATTTCCTGAAAGCCTTAGTTTTATCAAAGTAGTAATGAAGTTGCCTGTGAATGTCCAAGGAATGCAGGAGTCTTTCTCCTTTGTTCTGTGGGTTTGGGAAGAAGGTGGGTAAGTGAATGGTTTGATTTAAAGACACACTGGAAACCACCTTAGGCATGAAGGAAGGATTAGTTTGTAGAGAAACTCTGGCTTGATGGAAAATGAGGTAAGGTTCTACTGCCATTAGTGCCTGCAGCTCTGAGACTCTTCTAGCTGAAGTTATTGCTAGCAGCAGAGCAGTCTTCCATGATAGGAACTGTAGATCTGCAGAGAAAGCTGGTTCAAAGGGAGGTAGCGTAAGTTTTTCCAGAACAAAATTTAGATCCCATGTTGGTGTAGGTGATCTCCTGGGGGGCCTAATGTTTTTTGCCCCTCTGAGGAACTGCCTTAGAAGTGGATGTGAAAATAAGGGTGGTTCTGTGTTGTAGTGGGCTGAAATAGCTGATGGATGGATTTTAATGGAAGAAAAAGAAAGTCCTTTGTGCAACATCTCAGTTAGATACTGTAGAATGTGAGGCATGTGAGGCTGAAGTGTGTTTTGGCCTTTAGCTTGGTTCCAGGCACAAAACCTTTTCCATTTGTCCGAATAGACCTTCCTGGTGCTGGGCCTCCTAGCTTCCAGAATAACATCCATAACTGCTTGGGAAAGAGGAGCTGGCTGGATGTTTAGGTGATTTGCCATGCAGCCAGATTTAAGGTTTTGAGCTGGCTGTGAAGAATCTGATTGTTTTGCTGTGTGAGCAAATGGGCAATTTGTGGTAAAATCCAAGGTGGGCCCTGGGCCATATTCCTCAATAGTGGATACCAGTGCTGGCATGGCCAGTCTGGGGCTATGAGTATCAGTCGTGGTCTCTCCTTTCTGACTTTCAAAAGCACCTTTGTGAGGAGAGGCAATGGAGGGAAGGCATATACTGTCAGGTTTTTCCAAATGAATGAGAGTGCATCCACTTTCCAAGCTTGATGGTGAAGTGTCCTTGTACAAAATTTTGTTAGTTGATAGTTTTGAGGACTGGCAAACAGGTCTATGTCTGGAAGGCCCCATTTTTGAGTTATCGCAAATACTTGTGGATCCAGTTTCCACTCGTGGGGATCCATGATGTTTCTGCTGAGGTCGTCTGCCAATGTGTTCTTTTTTCCTGGCAGGAATTGAGCTTGTAACTGAACTTGGTAAGCCAGAGCTGTGTTCCACAAGGTCATTGCTTGCCTGCATAGAGGGTAGGAGTGTGTACCCCCTTGTTTGTTTATGTACCACATTACTGTGGTGTTGTCCATCCTTATTGTAAGTTGACCTGGATGTAATAGATTCTTGAAGGTTGTCAGAGCATTCTGTACAGCTAGCATCTCTTTTTGATTGATGTGCAGATTCCCTTGATCTGCAGTCCATACGCCTTGTACGCACTGTCCTGCCATGTGTGCCCCCCAGGCGTAGTCCGATGCATCCGTTGTCATAGTTTGCCTGGCTGGGGGCAAGGTGAAAGGCTGACCCTTGTTGAGGTGACATGCCAGTGACCACCATAGAAACTCCTGCTGTAGGCAGGGAATGAGAAATATCATTGTGTCCAAGCTGTGGCTGTGTTGAGACCATATGCTTTTTAGGTACCACTGTAATTTCCTCATATGCAGCTTTGCAAATAGTATTAGTAGTATGCAAGATGCCATGAAGCCCAAGGCCTGCAGAATTTTTCTTGCAGGTAGTTGGGTCTTTGTTGCCATTGTTTTGAAATATTGAGTCAGTTGTAGTTGTTTGTCTGGCGTCAGATAAGCCTTCCGGGCCATTGTATTCAAGCTGGCACGCAGGATTGTCATATTTTGTGAGGATACTAGTTTTGATTTCTTTTCATTTACTGTGTACCCCAGGCAACTTAGAAGATGTTTTACAAAAGCCAGATGCTGTAAGAGGATGTCCTTGCTTTCTGCTTGGATGAGGCAGTCATCCAGGTATGGGTATATTTGAATTCCTCTTTGTCTGCAGTATGCAATTACTGGTGCCAGGCATTTTGTGAAGACCCTGGGTGCAGTAGATAAGCCAAAGGGCAGTGCAGAGAATTGGTAATGGGTTGAACCTGCAATGAAACGGAGGTATCTTCTGCAACTTTGTCTGATAGGGCATGCAGGTATGCCTCCTTGAGGTCCAACGTTACTAGCCATGCTTTCTTGCCCAACATGGGAAGAAGCTGCTGTAGCATTAGCATCTTGAATTTGGGTACTTGTAAGAAGGTGTTTAGAATTGAAAGGTCCAGAATTGGTTTCCAGGCATTGTCCTTTCTGGGAACTAGAAAGAGTCTTGAGTAAAATCCTTGGCCTTGCTCTCGAGTAGGTACCAGTTGAATGGCTATCATGTCCATTGGCAAGGTGTGAAAATGGAATCTGTATCCTCGTGAAATTATGTCTAGGACCCATTTGTCCTTTGTGACAATGTGCCAGTTGTCTGAAAAAAGTGCGAGTTTTCCTCCCAAGGGGGCTGCCAAGAGAGTGTTGCTTGGCCAGATGAGGTGCAAGTCATTGAGTTTGCCTTCTGGTAGTTTGGGACCTGTCTTCTCCTCCCTTCTGTGCTGCAGCACCCCATTGTCAAGGTTTGTACTGGGCTTGTGGTTGTCCTCTGCCTCTTGGACGTCTGTATTTACCCCTCTGTGGCCTGTCAGTAGCTGGAAAGGACCAATTTTTTGTTGGCCAATTTCTGCTGAAGCGAGGAGGCTGTACCTGTAGGAAATCTTTGACTGTCTGCATAGATTTTGCCTTATCCTCCATTTTCTTTAAGACTTCTTCTGCTTTAACTCCAAAAAGAACATCCTGCTGTAAGGGAGCATCTAGAAGATTTGCTTTAACATGATCAGGCAGAGTTTGTTCCTTTAACCAAGCATGCCTACGTATAACAGACCCAGTGACAGCTGCTCTGCAGGAAGCCTCCAAAGAATCAAACCCACATTGTAAAGTATGTTTGCCCACCTGTTCAGTTGCATGCAACAGATCCTGCATTTCTTTCAATTCAGACTGTTGAGGGAGTGTGCTCATTTTTTGTTTTAACTGAGACATTAGAAATTGCTGATATTTTAGCATGTGAAACTGGCAGTTTAGTGCCCTCATAGCTAGAGTGGCTGAGGTGTAAACCTTTTTCCCCCACCTGTCTACCTGGAGTCCCTTTCAGAGGGTACAGGATTTTTTGCCATAGAAGCCTTAGCCCCTTTGGGACCCTGGGAGATAGTCTCTGGATCAGCAACAGGACTTTTATAAAGAAATTTGTGGGAATCAGGCACTCTATAGTATCTGTCAGGTTTGGCTGGAGCAGAGGCAGAGAATCTGGGTTCAAACTGGATTCTAAGTAAACAACATCACAATGTCTAAAACTGGGGGGATGGCAAGTGGTCTGTGCTGGGGGAGAAAAAGAAACTCTCTAAGCCTTTTCTTTGAGTCAGAGTAGTCCTGACCTTCCCAGTGAAAATGTTCCCTCATAGTGTGTAAAGTTTCCCCAAAAGAGTCTTCAGGAGGAGAAGCTGAGGGAATAGAATCCTCAGCATCAGAATCTTCATAAGGGGAGAAGGAATAATCTTGGTCCTCAGAGGAGCCTGAGGAAATAGACACTTGTTCAGAGGAGGCATAATCTTCCTCTTGTCTAGGCCTTTTGTTGGGAGGGGGTTGGGTACCCCTGATTAAAGAGATCAAATCTTCAGCCATTTTGAGCATCTGTTTCTTAGGCATGGGGCCTTGAACAGGGGACTGAAGTGCAGTCTTTTTAGGTTTAATAGGAGTCTTAGTCTTAGGATACGTTTTTATGGTGAGCATCGTTGGTCTGAAGACGCCTTCAGAAACCGAAGGTGTTTCTACAGGACCGACATCTTTTTCAGCAGTGTCGTTGGTAGGGGCTAAACAAAATGGCTGCGTCGGCCTAGTACTTTCCGTCAAAAGTTCCGAAGCGGTCTCTGGTTCCAGATCTGCGGTAGTCAGGGGCTGCATCAGAGCCTCGCTGAAGACCGGTGAACCGGAGACCGGACCACCCGAGGCCTCGGAGTCTGGCTTGGGACTAGGCTGCCTGTCCTTATCCTTGTTTTTTGTGCAAGCCGGTAGTCGGTTGCTCCGACGGCATAGTGTAGTTACATTTTCTACCGAAGTAGTGTCGTGCGAAATCAAAGCATCTTTTTATAGTACGCTTATTAAACCTAGCACAAAAATGACAACTAGTGATTTCGTGGTCTGGGCCTAGACAAGGTAATGCAGTAAGAATGAAAATCCTTATGAGGTATTTGCTTCCCACAAGAAATACAATTGTTAACTTTTTCTGACATCGGTCTGAGGCAAGAAAAGTTTCCCCAACGGGGTACTTAGCTTTATTGAAGACTTCGGATCTGAAATTTGACTTCGAAAATCTCAGGAGTCGGCCGACTGGCACTTGCGAACTGCTTCTGCTTCGGGCACCGCACAGCAAGAAAGACTGAAGAAAATGGCGTTGGATGCATTATATATGCCCCTGGCGCAGTAACGTCAGGGAAGAAACGACAGCAACCGACGCCGGACCAAGACTTTGGAATTCCGGACAACTGCGTGACCGCCTGACGACACGATAACCCAAGTGTGATGACTGTAGCAGGGTAACACGATGAACATCACATGATAAAGGAAGTGATTCTATTAAACTTCTGTTTATTTTCTGGTTTAGACTATAGCATCAAATGATGGGGTCTATGGTTAATCATTGAACTGCATGTTCATTGAATGACTGTTTGTCGAATACTAACTGTCAAAACCTCTGTTAATCAAATGGCCATATCACCGTAATGGTTTTCATCAAATGATGATAGTTGGCCAACATAAAGGAAGCATTACCAAATACTTACTTATCAGTAACATATCTATAGGGAAACTTGCCCTTTTCCCACTGTAGTGTGAGCTTGGAGTTGCTATATATAATTAGCAGGGGTATGGGGGCACAGCCCCCCACATAATGAGTGTCCAGTCTTGTACTAAAGTTCCTCTTGTTGGGGGTTGTGCCCTCCACACCTCCCACTAATTGTATACCAACTCCGAGGTCACACTACAGTGGGGAAAGGGCAGGCTTCCCTATAGATATGTTACCGGTAAGTAAGTATTTGGTAAGACTCCCTTTATGTTGGCCAACTATCGTCATTCAATGAAAATCATTATGATTATATGGCCATTTGATTAAAGGTAGTTGCAATAGGTAGTTGCAATAGTTAGTATTCGATAAATGTGCTATTCGACAATTAATCTTAGACCCCAAATGATGGTGTGTCAGATTCAATGCTCTGATATCTTACTATCAGAACTGTATATAATTTTACTTCATTCCCACATAATCAAGAGGTTATTTCTGTTAATCACTGTATATAGGATTGTGCATATAAGTATATTTAAAAATGCAGACACATCAAAATGCAGACACACCAACACAGGCACCGAAATACAAACAATTCATGATGCAGACACATCAAAATACAGGCAAAAACCCACCTAAACTCACATTAAATTAATCAAAACAAAAAAAAACCACAGCCAAACACTCTACGTCTGTGAATATTGTACACTAAAATGCACTAAAATAAAATAAACCATAGCAGTACCATAAGATGTGGTTTGTCTGAATAGTGTTATGGAAAGGTACTTTTCTATGGTAACATACAAGGTGATGGTAAGGTGATACAATGGAGCTCAACCATATACACCACTTTACTAATGTATGCTAAGTGCTAAACTTAACCATGCCCCTGCCCCTAATCCTGCACCTTACCTTAGAAAAACCCTTTTGTGTCACATGACCACTACATTGGTCAGGCTCAGACACAGGCATATGCACCAACATACATGCACAATACTGAAGCTATTCCCTTACCTAACTCATACTTTAACTCTGTCCCAGTCCTAATACCAACCCACTTACCTCTGTCTACATTCTGAGCTAACTACATTCTGCATGCCATATATGCATTTTTACAGTGGTAGTTTATTTTATTTTTTTATATTTGTTTACAGTGGTAGTAGCCCACGTGAATAGGGTCACATAAGAATTGAACAAAACATATTTCCAGACAACATAAGGATATGCTATAAAATCTCTCTCTCTCTCTCTATATATATATATATATATATAAAAATATATATACATACATACATACACACATTACACACACGCACATATACACACACGTAGCATATTCTTGCATTTGTAAATATGTATGACATTTAATTCAAGAAGCAGTTTACTATGTCAAAACATGAATGGAAACATGGAATTATGTTTAGCAGTGCTTTATGGATAAGATGTAGCTATAATGACTGAGGTGTCTTATGCTACAGGGATAGCAACATATCATTATACAGAGAGGTATGAAGATATTTGAAGAGGCAAGGGAGACAAAACATTTTAAGAATAAGAATTTTATAGTCTTTAAAAATAATACAAAAACAACTGCAGTTTAAATAATTTTAACAAATTAGACATAATATGAAAACTTTGGTTAAGAATAGCTGAAAGTTATATGACGATGATTTAATAAAGAAATTTTAGAGAAAGGTTTTGGATCTATGAAGCTTCTCTACTTTTGATGAGGTTTTCTTATGCAGTTTTGTATATGCAGGTCAAATTTAAGATTAACATCCACTACCATCCCTAATAATTTGCTATGAGAGGTGACTTCAATGGTTGTATTATCAAGAGAGAGAGGACTTTAAATTTTGTTTTTTCATGGCAGAGGTATTCAGGGAAAAAAGTAGTAGTTTTTTTTTAAGCATGAGTTGTGAGTTACAAACTATGTTTCAGTTGCTGTTAAAGCTTCCTGGGTAATTTTTGGAGGTGTACCATATTGTCAGATGTGCAAATGAGTGTGGAGTTATCTGTGTACTGTATTCTGGAGACCTGTTGTGTGGATGTGTGGAAGGTGTTGTGAGAATGTTAAAGAGGAGGAGACCAAGGATAGAACCTTCTGATACACCAGTAGTGACAGGGAGGTATGGAGAGAGAGGATGGAGTGCCATTTTACTGAGGGATACATACTTGATAGGTAGCTTTTGAACCATAGAAATGTGGACTGACAGAAAATGAGGATATTCAAAGTAGAAGTTTGCTGTGATAAACGGTGTGAAAGGCATTAGACAAGTCTAGAAATAAGGAGACTAGTTTGCCATTATCTCTAGCTTTATTGACATAATCTGCATAGGTTAGAAGTGCAGTGTTAGTACTATGGGAAGGACGGAAGCCATGTTATGTTGGGGGATAGGAGTTCTTCCTGCAGGATCAGTTTAGCAATTCATAGGTTCATAGGTTCATACTAGGCTATCTGCCCTGGGGCAATTATAAGCCTAGCTCGATTCTGTATGGCTTATGCCACCCCTTGATTTGAGTATACTGTGCCCTTTTTAAGGTTTAGTTTACTGTGCCTCTGTCTAATAGTGACACGGGAGTAATCCCTGGGACAAACCTACGATTCCCCATCCACCTATCGAGATTCTTCTTGAAGAGATTCAGTGAGGTGCTCTGCCTCACATGAACTGGAATTCTATTCCAGAGCGAAGGGAGCCTCTGGGTTATGAACCTGTCCCTCCAGCAAGTTCTATTTATTTCTGTGCTGAGTTTCAAGTCCCTCGAGCGTGTGGCTCTAAGGGATTTAGATTTACTGAGGTGGAGCATGTCCATTAATTCTGGATCTGACATAGCTTTGTATGTCAGGCATAGATCGCCTCGAAGTAGGCGGTATGCAACTGAGTAGAGCTGGAGTTTTTTTAACTGAGCAGCATATAGCATCTATTTGAGACCCTTGATCCTCTTGGTGAGATACTTTTGGGGTCTTTCTAATTGCTGCAGGTGTCGGGTAAGGTACATCCCAAAAGGGGCATTGTATTCTATGATGGGCCTGATGAGGGATGAATAAAGGGGCACGATTACCTCTCTTGATCTAGATGTGAAACCCTTCGTGATGAGGTGGGCTATGTAGAAGGTCTTTCTAACCACTTTGGCAATGTGGTTTTCAAAGGAGAGATTGCTATCAACTTGTTTTTGAATACATTTTTCAAGTATTTTAGAGAGGAAGGATAAACTGCTATATGTCTAAATATAGTAATGTCTGTTACATTTCCCCATTTGAGCAGAGGGCTAATGTGTGACTTTTTTCAGAGAGAGGGAATGTGGGGGTTTTGGATTTGGCCTATTTATGAGGATTGAGACAAGACAGGCAATGCTATTGCCTGCAATTTTAAGGTACTCAGAAGGTCATCAGCTGAAGTAGAGAAGTATTTTGGAGAGGAGGGGATAAAATTGCTATAGGTCTAAAGTTAATAATGTCTGTTGAATTTCCCCTTTGTGCAAAGGGATAATGTGTGACTTTTTCCAGGGCGAGGGAACCTGAGATTCCTGGATTGGCCTATTTATAAGTACTGAGACATGGTAGGCAATATTATTGGCTGCTATTTTAAGGTACTTGCTTGGAAGGTCATCAGCTGAAGTAGAGAAAGGTTTGAGTTTAAGTGAAGTTTATATAGGATGTCAACACATGTTTGAAGGTGAAAGTGGATGTGGTAATACATGGCTGCTGGGCGGGGTTAGGATTAGATGCTGGGGAATCCTTGGTTAGAAATGCTATACTATCTATGAAACAAGCGTTGAATTGTATTGCGGTTTTGAGTGATGAGTTATTGGAGCGGGAGTAAGGTTGAATTTGTGGCCAAGATGCGAGATTTCTTTAATGGCTATCCATAATTTTTTAGGGTTGTGTTTAATATTATTCTGAAAGTTATTATAGCATATTTTTTGTTTCATTAATTTGCTTTTTAGTACAATTGTGAAGCATTCTGACGTTTTCAAGACATTGTGGTGTTTTATATTTTTCCTGTTCTTTCCATGCTTTTTCTCTATTCCGTATTAGCATTCTACTCTTTTTGGATAGCCAGATTGTACTATTTGTTTTTAGTCTCTTCTTTCTATTAGATGCAAGGCTATTCAGGGAGGTTGTAATGAATTAATTTACATCATCATCTATGGGGAGGATTTTTAGGAAAGCTGATGATAGAGTAGTAGTGAACATTTCTGGGTTAAACTTGGAATGTTTGCATGTTGGTTTATAAACATTCTATTTAAGTGGATGTGTGAGATGTCTGCTTGTATAAATTGAGAGATAATCACTGAGACAGTCAGACATTGTACCAGAGGTGGTGCATTTATTAGGGTCTGATACTAGGACCCAGTCTAATAGTGAATTTGAAGTCTTGCTATAATTTGTGTGGCTATTAATTAGCTGTGTAAAACCAAATACGTTCACATTAGATGTAGGGGAGTTAGAGTTTATATCCAACCAACTGACATTCACATCACCTAGTAGCATTATTTCTTGTGGAACTATTATAGATATCCAATGTAGGATATCTCATCTCCCAGTATAGTTGTACTATCGCCAGGACGGATGGAAAGAAGAGTAATACATCATTTGTTTGTAATTATTTAAGTTCAGGAAAAGTGACAAGAAGCTCTGCTGAAATTAATTTTGGTATTGAGTTGTTGTACAGGGAAATGTAATAGTTGTTGGGAAGTATTAAAGCAATACCACCACCTTTTCTTTTTTACAGTCATTACTGATATTATAGCCAGGATGTGTAATTTTTTATGCTGGGTTTAAGCCAAGTTTCAGATGCAGTGAGAATATCCAGCTTATATTGGGTAATCAAGGCATGACATTCATCAACTGTATTTCTTATGCTTTTAACATTCATGGCAGCAAAAGTTAGATCACCAGGGTTAGGAGTTGACCATTGTAGGGTTAGAGTAGTGTGTGGAAGAGAATTGTCTTGATGCTCACTGTGATAGGTGGGGCCAGGATAAGGGGGTCTCCTCCTTGAAAGATTTTTGTATATGGGGAATTACTAATACTTGTTTTTGAAGAGTATTTTCCCATTTAATTTTGTTTTGTTTGGAGATGAAACTGAGCTAATCAGTCTGTATTTGGGTAAAGATGGTAGACATCATTAAATAGGTTTGATGCAATGAGTGGCGAGTACAGAGGAAGTAAGACTAGGTGGCTGGGACAGAGTTGGAGAGATGGTGAAAGCTATTACACAGTCATGGTAGGATGAGGGATGACCTAGTACCAGGAAAGAATAGAGGATAAACTGATGAGTACCATGGTTAAGTAAACCGATCTGTATCTTATAGTTGGCAGGTAGTGGAGACATAGGGATCCAAAAGGAAAACAAAGTTTCGGAGTAGAAGGATGTTTAGTGGCGGTAGAGTATAAAAGCTTACAGAGTAGGTAGAAAAGAGGTATTTTCTATGAAGGAGAAGATAAGAGTATGCATTTGCCTGTGGTGGCTTTGGCATATAATAAGCAGGCCCAATGAGGACCCCAGCTCAGTTTCCCAAATGCCACAGAGCACTGCCTGCTTAAGTGAATACATTAGAAAGATGGAGACCAAAGGAATCAAACCCAGGACTACCAGAAGCAGGTTGCTGCCTTAATACTCTGTAATAACTGCAGGACTGAATGACTGGTATCCAGACTATGTGTAAGAATCATCCCACTCCAGAGCATTATGTTACTAAAGTCAACAATTTTTAAATAAAATAAATCAAACTAACTAGTCACTTGATCTGTGAAAGTACTTACACCTGGACAGAGTTGTGGACCCATGACTGAACTACTAGAGTTAGTAATAGACAAGAAATGCATTAAGGCATTCAAAAGATCATGGGGCAAGAGGAGTAAGGGAGCAATAGAGGTGGAGGTAAAATGTAAATTTACTAAAAGGGTAAACTAGGCCTATCTGGCAGTTAATGGAGAAGATTACAAATCTGAACTATTAATGAGCTGCTTCCTCTTGTCAAAGGTACAGGGTTTGATTCTTTCCAGTTCCTCTGTGACTTTGAGCAAGTTACTTCTCCAGATAGTGCACCAGATTGCCCCTGAAAAGATACACTTTGTCCAATGGGCTTACCTGGTTAAAAACTAGAAATAATAATACTACTAATAATAATAATAGGTAGGCTAAACACCTCTTTCTGCCTGCCATACTAAATTAATGTAGCCAGTACTGTGGTTAACAAATGAGATACATGATGTCTTTGTATTTGCATTTTTTATCTCTTCTATAATAGAAACTGTGAACACAGACATGAAGTCACAAGTAATTGTCAGTCTGCAGAAATAATGAATGTGTACCTTAAAAGGGGGATGGAAACTAATCTGAAGCACTTTTGTTTCTGCAATTTTCACACCTCTCAAATTTTACCTGTTTATTTTAGCATTCACTGTAAAAAAAGTGTTTACAAAGCAATGGAGAGAAGGTGAACAACAAAACTGTTGACTGGGAAAACAAAATGAGAAAAACTGTTTCTGGGATTGAACTTTCTTAAAAAAAAAAAAAAAAAAAAAAACAATGACTTATGGCTGCTAAGCCCTGTTCACTTCCGTGGAAAGATCATCCATGTGCTTAGTCGTGAAACATCATTACCCATTTGAGTGCACTGACATGTGAAGCAATTGTGCAAAGCTGGCTTTTAAAAGGCCTATATTTTCTCAAATTTATGAAGAAAACCTTAGGGGTACTATGCATCTTGTTTATTTATTTATTTATTTATTCTTTTTGTAATTTACTATCATTTAACAGCTCAGAACAAGGTCAGCTACCATAGCTATATAATGAGAAAATACCTCTGTCAGGAGGTTTCTTTAAAGAGAAGCTTCAAAGAGTGATGTTCCTTTCCACAGAGTCAAGGACAACCAGCCCCCAGCCCCAGTATGACCTGCAACATCAGTAAACTGAGTGCATTTTGTTCAATGGAGCAGGAAGAACTTTGATTATAAAACATCAAGACATCTGATTTTGAAAGACTGCTACATTTAATGAAATGATGGCCCTAGCAGACTGTCCTAAAAATCTGAACAGTAAGCCATATACAGATCCCCTACCATTCTACTTTGTATAACATGCTCTGTTCACTTTATTTTGTGCCATCATAAAACATTAGCCTGGAGTGGGTCTAAATAAGAAACCAATAACATTATAGGTGTTTGACACCAGAAATTTTTTTTATTAGAGGTAGAGATGGTAGATTATATATTTTGATTCCGCTCTGTCACAAATGTTTTATATCCAAGGTGTACAGGCTATGGCAGGAAGCTGGTCTGTAGAAATGCACAACTACATGCTTCTGTTTCATTGCTGTACACCATAATCTGTCCCTACATACAGTTTTCCTCACCTGTGGGAGTGGGTCATTAGTGCCTCTTAAGTGCCTGTCCCTGCAACTACAGAATACCTGGATGGGCATTTAAACTGCTATTAGCACCTCCTATTCTGTTCCTAGACTGGTTTTGGCACTTGGTGTTTAGTAAATGAGATTTAACATGATAGATCAGCTATTTTAGACTGTTAGTGATTTCCCTTTATCAGAAACAGGTCTTCCTAAACAGTAACTATTATTTTATCCATTTTTCTCTCTCTCACTGTGATTAACCAGGAACTAGTAACAAGACAAAGTTTCTCCAAGCCTGCTAACAGAATTTTAAATTAGAAATGTATGTAATCATTGCAGCTGCAATAGTGTCAAGAAACTGTGCAGTATATGTACATTTTTTGTTCTCTACAGTTTATTAGCTGACACCCACTTTCCCCATTACTAAGCAAAATGGATGCCTTTTTTGTTACAGTCTGCTTTTCCGCTGCAGAAAATGAAAGAACATTTACCTGTACAGGGAAAGTGGCAGTAACATTCTTCATCTGTACATGCTTGAATTATAAAACATCTCTCGATACCATTGTTAATGAGGTGTATAGAAACAGCATTTTTTATGTCATATGTGGGCCAGGGTTGCTAACCATGCAGATATTCCCAGTACGATCTAAAAATGATTGGTGATGTTGCAAGCACTATTAATCTTGTGGTGTTTAAAATTCTGTGCTGTACTCTAGATGGGCTTCCCCAAAACAGTATGCTATAAATAAAGAATGCAAATGAGCATGCTTTTCCCATGGCTGAGAGCACCAGCCAAGAATGCCTTGTAAGTTACACTGCCATTTCTTTTTTTCAATTTAAGAGAATATCTCTAGATTACCTCAAGGTATGGCAAGACATGCCAAGATGCTGCCTGCTGCTATACTGCTATTGTATATTGTGTGTGTGTGTGTGTGTGTGTGTGTGTGTGTGTGTGTGTGTGTGTGTGTGTGTGTGTGTGTGTGTGTGTGTGTGTGTGTGTGCATTGAAGTGTAAGGTTGTTCTAACTTTACTTAAGCAACAAATTATCTGAAGCTTTTAGGATTCAGATTGTTTACATAATCTGATCACCATTTCACCCTTCACTGTACTAAAAGGAGGGAATTTTTCCTGGGAAACAGATTCTCTTTTAACTAGTTTGACTCAGATTACTTCAAGGACTGACAAATCTTTCAGAAAAATCTTTCTACAGCTAAATAAACTATTGCATCCGGGTTTTTAACACAGCTATGTGAATGTTTCATTATTACACATTTAAAATGAATATTCTGCTATATCCTTTCAGCAGCATACAGTCATCAAGGGACAATATCATAGAAGCAAATTAATTTTCAGAAAGTCTGTAAACCACAAAGGGCTCTACAAGTACCAGGGGTGCAGTACTGACAGCAGCAGTGTTCACCTATTCTGGTGTGTGGCAGCGTGGCACTACAGTACCAGGTCTGCAGTACTGACAGCAGCAGTGTTCACCAATTCTGGTATGTGGTAGCATGGCACTATAGTACCAGGAGTGCAGTACTGACAGTAGCAGTGTTCACCGATTCTGGTATGTGGTAGCATGGCAAGTGAAATAACCCCCCACCTCCACCGCCACCCCCACTCCCCTAATTAGCAGCAGCATGGCACATCTCTTCCATGCTCTAAGTACCTTGGCTGCTCCACACTTTGTCAGTAGGCTCTCCTCTGGATATGACGAATTCACATTTTGATGTAATCCTTAGCTGGTAATAGGTGAGAAATGCCTAGCCAAATCTGTTGAATAACCACTAGCTGTTTAAACTCTGTTAACTTTTTTAATATTTTGTAACTACTGGCCCTTTGTTTCCTGTCATTACTGCTGGCATTTGTTTTACATTGTCATCCAAAGTCACCATTAGGCATCTTAACTTTCACAGTCTTTTAAATAAACACAAATAGTTCAACTCCTTTATGCAAAATGTTGCATCTTGCTGAATAAAAGTGACTGTGGCACATCATGTAACATACATGATTCAAGAGATATTTGAAATTCTTACACTATTTATGAACACATATAAGATTTCTCATTTTTGGTAGCACTTCAAAAACCTTATAGAAATTTCCCTGGCATTATGTAATTGGTCATGTGAGAGACAAAACTGTGACTGGTACTTAATCTGTTCCAAGAACAGTTACTGGGATATTCAGGTTTATTTGACTGTTTACAAAAAAGTATAACATTTCTATGTTAAACATCTTTCAAAAAAGTACCTGGCCACACCATAATAAACAAAGTGCCACAGCCCCTTTACATGGGTCACTTGCGGCTTGAAGACAGTTGCCATTGTCTAGATGTGTATTTAAAAAATATATAATGTAAAAAAATTGCCTGATTTGATGTTACAGTTAAAAGAAGAAAACATTATGGTAGTAATTGTCACTGAAATCAAGGCTCATCTTATGTGTATTAAAGGGTATTAGGACGATCACAACTGGGCGGCCACAGTGGTGCAGCGGTTAGTGTTGCCACCTCACAGCAAGAGGTTCTCTGGTTCAATCCTCAGCTGGGGTGCCTTCTGTGCGGCGTCTGCATGTCCTCCCTGTGGTCACGTGGGTTTCCTCCAGGTGCTCCGGTTTCCTCCCACATCCCAAAGACATGCTGTGGGTTGACTGGACACTCTAAATTGGCCCTAGGCATGAGTGCATGTGTGTGTGTGTTCCTTCCGTGGAAGGTTGGGCGCTGGGCTGGCAACTCGACACCGTAAAACTCTACTGCCAATCATGAGCGGACAGGTGATCCACTGTGGCGACCCCTAACCAGGAAAAGCCGAAAGAAGAAGAAGGACGATCACAACTAAGGGGTTGGTAGCAAGAGTGGTGTGCTTTCCATCTACATTAGTAGCAAGCTTAACTTAGTGCTAACTTACAACAATTCAATTCAACTGCAGAACTCTTATCAGGATCCCTAGGTAAAAGCAGTGAATACTTGGACAATGAGACGTTTATAGGCCACTGCCAATGGAACTAGGTGAGATGGAAATATTCTCAAATGAGCCTAAAATATATTAATCAACAAGTAAATAAGGTGTCTGCAGGGGACTTAAATATACCTAATATTTCATGGGAACACACTCATCCTGCGAGTCTCAAGGATGCTAAAACACCTGAAATTATAAACAAGCTACCCCTACCCTAGTATGTCCAATATCCAACAAGAAATATCATCCTAGAGTTAAAGTCATTGCATTGAAACCTCCCTTGTCAAATTTGGCTCATAGAAGCTTAATGTTTAAAGTCCTACCGCAACTCTGGGAAGGAATTTAACAGAAGGAAATAACTATGTTAGGAATTACACTAAAATCAATTCTGAATTACCACAGTGGAGTTAGGTAGATTCATTTGCAAACACAAACATACAAAAGAATTGGGGATAAGTTGGTGGAGCTAGAAGAAATGTATATTGCAACATATAGAGACAAAATTAAGAGTAGTCACAGTGTTTCATGGTAGATTAGAAACTTGTTAAGATTATCTATGCAAAAGAAAAAATGTGTTACTGCATGAGGCTCATTCTAGAGTGTGTGTGTATGTATATTACACACACACACACACATTATATATATATATATATATATATATATATATATATATATATATATATATATATATAGTTTTATAGATGTGTACTAGGCTAATGGCCCTGGAGCCTTTACAAGCCTAGCCCATAGGATTACCCTGGCACCGTGCCACCTGACTTTAGTTCCCAGTGCCTCTGTCGAGCAGAGCCACTGGAGTGATCCCTGGGGTTAACTTTCCTTTTCCCATCTACTCATCAAGATTTCTCTTGAAGAGGGCCAGTGAGGTGCTCTGTTTGACATGTATGGGAAGTCTATTCCATCGCATGGGCAGTAACTCTGGGTTATGAACCTGTCCCTCCAGCTTGTTCTGTTGATTTTAGGTGATGAGGTTGAGGTCTCTTGATCATGTGGTGTGGGGGTACTGGCATTTATTTAGATGTAGCATTTCTAACACAGCTGGGTCAGACATGGCTTTGTAAGTCAAGCAGAGATCACCTCTAAGTAGGCAATATGAGACAGAATAGTTGGAGTTTTTTGAGTCTGTCCATGTAGGACAAGTGTTTAAGGCCTAGGATCCTCTTTGTGAGGTACTTTTGCAGCCTCTCCAGTTGTTGCAGGTGTCTAGTGAGGTTCATGCCAAATGGGGCATTACACTCAATGATTGGCCTAATGAGGAAAGCGTAGAGGGAGACAATGACTTCTTTCTTCCTGGATGCAAACCCCTTAGTAATGGGATGTGCAACACAGAAGGATTTTCTGACCACAGTGGCAATGTGGTCAAAAAAGAGGTTGCTGTCAACCTGTGTTCCCAGATCTCTTATAACGCCTTCTGTGTTCAATGGACTACCATCGACGTGGTAATTCATGGGAACCGGGTTTTTCCCAAAGGGAATGATGACACATTTTTTGGCATTGAGCTTATGGCCATGGTTCCGACACCAGTTGGTGGTCTCAGTGAGGCCTTTCTGCAGGATGCCAACATCACTTGGGGAGTTAATAATAGCTCCCAACTTGCAATCATCCGCAAACTTTGTCAGCCAGAGTCCCTTCATGTTGGCCTGGACTACAGAGAAGTAGATACCAAACAGGAGAGGACCCAGGACCAAACCCTGTGGGACTCCACTTGTGACTTTTCAGTAGTCTGACTTGGAGTCAGCTACTTTCACACTGTGGGTTCTATCTGTGAGCCAGTTTGCAATCCACCTAGTGATACAGGGGTTGATGCCTAGCTTAGTGAGTTTTTCTATGATACCTGAGTGGGGAAATAGTATCAAAGGTCTTGGCCAGATCAAGGTAGGCTGTATGAACCACCTTGCCTTCATCCACAGCTCTGGTGACTGACTCAAAGAATTCTATCAGGTTGAGAAGGCATGATCTACCCTTCACAAAACCAAACTGTGTAGGATCCAGAGTTTGGAGATTCCCTATATCCTTGTTTATTAGGTCCATGATGATGCATTCCATAGCTTTGCATACCAGTCTCGTCAGACTAATGGGGCGTTAGTTCCCAGGTTCTGTAGTTGCTCATCCTTTGTGGAGAGGGATGACTGTAGCAGTGCACTATTCAATAGAGACAAAGCCTGAGGTGACGCTGTGATTAAACAGGGCACACAGGTGAGATGCAAATTCACTCTGTAGTTCATGTAGAACACAGCCAGGGATATTGTCAGGTCCCATAGAAGCTGTATTATTGGCCTTGGACAGTGCAGTTTTAACCTGTGTAGCGATTATACTGGGTGCCTGGCAATCTACTGGTATTGTGATTGGTCCTTTGGTGGGGTAGAGAGGGGTAAAGGTGGCACTGAATCTGTCGGCCAGTATATTGGCAATATCTGTTGGCTCGGTATAGGAGGTACCATTGTGCAGTAGCTCAGAGCAAATCTGGGTATTGCCGTGGAGATTCTTTACATAACTATAGAAGGCCTTGTGGTTGTCTTTACTATCTGCTGCAATTCTGTTTTCATAGCTAGCTTTATAGAATTTGATGAGGGATCTCAACTTTTTGTTGAGGCTGATAAGGGAGTATTTCCAGTCTTGGAACTTCACCTTATTCTGCATCAGTTTCCTCCTTCTGTTGTAGAGTTTGTATATGGCAGGGGACCACCAGATTGGCTTCCTTTTTTTTGGAGGAGAGCATCTTGGTTCTATTGGGTATGGGGAGATCCATGCATTTGTGTACGTGTTCGTACAGTGCATTGGTGTATGAATCGGCAGTCATGCAACTATTCTCCATTTGCATGGGTGCCATGAAGTTAGCCACCTCTGTTTTTAGGAGCCCAAAGTTAGCTTTGGAGAAGAGTTTCATGGTGGTTACCTTTGCAGTGGGGGGTGGATAAGGGATGTGGATTTCCAAGGTGATTAGTTTGTAGTCGGATCTAACCAGGGAGGAGCTGACTACTGGTGTACAGCAACTGTCATCTATGTTAGTAATGACCAGGTCAAGGATGTTGCTACCTATAGTGGGGGTAAGAACGAGCTGGTCCAGGGCACTGGAATTAATGAATTCCAGGAAACGTTGGGCAAGTGTATTGGTACATGAGAAGTTTTCCCAGTTAATGGAGGGGTAATTGAAGTCGCCCAGTATGAGTGTTAGATTGGGCCCCAACATTCTCCAGGGTGCTTAGGAATGTGGCGTGTGAGTCTTGGGACATAGTTGGGGACCTATAGGAGGCTATGACCCACACACACCCACACACATGATTGCATAACAACACTGCTAAAACTTAGAAATACTATTAGGCAATGTGAATTCAGAGTAGATAAATTTTCTGAAGACAATAGGAATTTTTTCTTAAGCACATTAGTGAATATAGGAGGGGACATGGTTCTAGCATTGTTCTAAATGCAGATGGTAAATAAGTGACCAGTGAAAAATAGGTTACAGATACATTTGTTGTTAGCTTTGCCAAGCACAGTGCTACTACTTTTAGTATTGCGTATCAAAATGTGAAAAGCCATAGGTATTTGCAACTTAAAATAAAGTCAAAAAGGTCTCGGGACCAGATGGACTAAATGGTCATTACTTAATTTTGATGCAATTATATTTGTTCCAACAAACATTCAGGTTTGGTTTTGTTCTAGAACAACTGAAAGTAGCCCACATGGTTCTCAGTCATAAGGGGGGATGATGGGATATGGTGAAGAATTACAGACTAATATGCCTGAATAGTTCATAGGCCAAGACCTTTACAATAGTACTACTACAGTACAAAGAAAAGTTAAGTGGTGGATAATACAAGAGTGTCTGTCAGCATGGCTTCAGTAGTAGCAGGTCATGCATAACCAACTTAATCATATTTCACTCAAATACTAGTCTTGCAAAGAATACAGGCATTCCAGTAGATATTGCCTACTTGCACATTTATAGAGCTTTTGTCTCTGGCCTTCACTCATCGATCACTGCAGTGAATGTTTAATGGCTACTTCATGATCAGGGCTGCTGCTCGTTGGGTGGAAGGAGGGCAATAATGGACAACACTGGTCTGGCTGCAACTGTGTCTGTGAAAACGAATGCGAGTTGTGCTACTATCCTGAAAAGTTGACAAAATAAGATAATTTCATTAGTTAATAACTAATCATTGCCGTAATCCATCAAGTATAATCCACCACCTTTTCTCCCAAAGAAATAACTAGGAGAGACAGAGCAACATTTTGAGACAAAGCCAAAACAGTTGAGAGGTATGCTTGAAGAGATGTGCACAAAAATAAAAGATTGCAACCTCAACCATGGATAAGCTTCGTAAATGCAACTTCTAAATGCTGGTGGAAAGTTATCCAAGATTTGTAAATATAAAGGTTTAATGCAAATAACTTACATTGAAGTCTAACTAAATCTACACAGTATAGTACCAGTCAGAGTGGCAACAATGGAGAGCACAGAACTGAAATAGTGTTTTTGCAATTGTGAATTAAAATGTTATCACAGTAGCGCACACGTGTACAACTACGCTTCTGATGTAAAACTTCAAGCATCATGCAAATACACAATTTCAGTCCAGTGTTCTCTATTATCATGGGAAGGAGGTCCTTGACTAGGGTCAGCAGAGTCCAGTCACACAATTATCTAATCCTAAGTCCCACAGGAATCCTTGTTAGAACCTTACAAACTTCACATTTATACAACTACAATATCTAATGGTGTTCACTGCTGGTTACTAACGATGATGCTCCAGGTGGTTATTAACTCATTTCTTCTGAAGGAGCATTATGAGAGGACTGCATGAAAAGCTTATGGTATAGGCTTAAATTATGTAGTAAAATGATATCTTTTCTACAAATATTATTTTTTATTTATTTATCACATTTGATTACCAGGAAAGTCCTACTGAGCAATAAAATCCTTTTTCAGTGGAGGCCCAGAGAAAAGTTCCAACTGACAAATATATACACATAAGACACATACAGTATACAGATATACTAAACATCTCTAATAAAACAAACTGAGTAAAATAACATTTATATTTACTTACAATGAACAGGGCTTCATTCACACTGCAATCTATAGTATACAGAGTTTCATTCTGTATGCTGTATAGGAAAATAGGAATTATCCTGCTTTGTACTTCTTTTACAGAACAATTAATGGAGCTTCTAGGCAGCAGAAGTACTTCCTCAGACCGTCTCTTATTAGTTTCATTCACTTTTTTCTCTGCAACACTGATTAAATTACTTTCAGTAAAAGTAAGACTTTCACTCACTGAAACATTTACTGATGTCAGATGAAAATGTCGATGTCCTCTCTTACGCAATCCTTACTTGCTTCCAACCACACCTGTCCAGCCAGAGCTGCTATGCTCAAGATGGTGTGATGGTTTCCTCCTTCTCCTATTTTAAATAACCTTCAGCATTGGCCTTATTCTCTTGTTACACTTCCGCAGTTCAGCCTTCATAACAGTACAGATGAAACATTTCTCAGTTTTTCCAGCTTTTCTTTCATAATAACAATAAGGTAATGCCTGTCATGTTGTACACCATTCTCATGTAAGGTACAATACTGTACCTCTGTAACAGTTATAAAATTCATAACTTCAAAAGTATGACCTAAAACTTCTTCCTTCAGCTTTGTTATTGTTAGACATCTCCACTGGTGCTTTGGTTTCAGCATTAAGCAATCTGGCCTGAGAGTTGATTAAACTTAATTACTTACACTGACTACATGCAGTTTTATCTTCCTTCCAGAACCGGATGCCTTCTTTAATGAAGATTCCTACAGTGTAGCAGGCATAAATTACTCATCAAGGAAATCCAATCTATTTTCTAGCATACTGGTATAACTGCATGCCCAATCTTCCTCTATTCATCATGAGAAACCAGACATGGTTTGAAAAGAAACTCTGCAACTTCAATAAAATATGTGTATCACAAGTATGAAAAACTTTTTATCCAACAATAAAATATCAGACTGATTGCTGAGCATTTGCAGTAACAAGCACATTTCTGAGTATCTATAGCTGCAAGGCTCTGCTTTGGAAGTAAATGCTCCATGAAGCTGGACTGCACAAAACATTGCCACAGGAAGGTATTTTGTCAGAGTAAGACTCTCTTATCTGTCGCATGCTTTTACACAGGTTAAACTCTCTTGATCTGTTGCATGCATTTACACAGGTTATGAAATTGCAGTGTTACGACTAACATGGGCACATTACATAGGCATGAAATGGAGCACTGTTTTTTTATTATATGTTTGGATTTATTACTTCTTTTATTTAAAAGGATACATTTGACACCCTGGTTTCGTCTACTCCAATAACACATTCAGTGAATTTTCCATTCCACCCTACCAAAGCTGCCAGTTGTCAAGCACATTAAGATCCACTTCTTGAAGTACTTATTTAATTTTATTCTTAAACTTCATACTTAAATGCTACCATGCAAGCTAAATAGTTTATAAGACTTTCAGTGTCCCTAAACTTATGACATACCTGAAGATATTCCAAGAGAAATAAAAAGCTATATATATTCTGCACACACCTTTTTCTTCAAAATCTTAGCAAGCTATGTTAAGTTAGAAGAGACAAAGGTCTACAGTTAAAGAACTTTTTGGCAACACAACTCTTGTGTGAGGGTAACAAGTCATTTTTTTTTTTGTTTTAGATTCCTGCATACATCCAGCATGATGCATAAACATATTAACATATACTATGCTGGAAGATGGAGGCTAAATGTCTGTTGAAGCCTCCCATGTGTACAATCTGCCATTACCCAGAACAAACCTCATACAACACCCCATCTCCTGTCCTATGCAAAATCAATATTTTAATAGCATTCAATGTATACACTGTCTATAGGCTCCATTTCCCTTAGTTACACATCTATTTCTACTCATAAAACCAATTGAGAATGCATTACAAAATATGAGATTTATCTTTATAAACATGTTCTTTTTCAATTGTCCCTAATCTCAACAAAAGGTACTGTAAATTGACAGTAGTGAAACAATATTATATACTTGTGAAAGGCATCAGTTGCTGTTTTCTCAGGTTACGGAGATAAGTGCTTATTTACTGGCTTGCTTACATTTGTTGACCAAGAATGTTAATGTACAGAGCACTTCTAAGACAGCATCTCAGCATTTAAACTGTATCAAACGTAGACACATGCACTGCTCCTGATGAAATGCTTGTAAAGCCTTAATTTCAAAGCAGCTTTGGATTTCATTATCTGAGTGTGAAGGAGTAAAATCTTCCAAATTTACAACGTGCTAAAAGATTTTTTTGGCCTGTGACAGTATTAACATATATGTTTAGAAATCAGTATCTGGAACAGAAAGTTAGATGAACTTGTAAAGATACACAGGTAAGTTTACCAGTAAAATGTGCTGCAAACAATGACAATCTTCCAGGTTATTTAAGAGCACACAACAGGCTTTGATGATGCTCACTGCATCACCCTACTCACGTGTGCCAGTCCTGTCCCTGCCCATAATCTTTACATAACCATATGCAAAAACCTTTCCCTAAAAGTACCATTACACAAGACCCTCTGATACACTACCCATGTAATAAACACATGCACAACACTAAAACTATCTAACTGCCTAGCTCTTGATCTAACTAACCCACAAACACTCCTTCACACTCCCACTCCTAATGCTGAAATGTTCGGCAGTAACACATACCATCTTACTGTAACTAAAACCACATACCCTAAGTACAGGGGAAAACATACTGGACCTGATCATCACCAACATGGGGACTATATGCTCCAGACCAGAAGTATATCCCTCACTGGTAAGATCAGACCATAAACTAATCTCACTGGATATTCACATCCCGACCCCAACCCCTGCCCAGAAAACCACAGTGAAAATCTTCTCTAAAGCAAATTTCACACTCCTCAAAACCGAGGTGGAATCCTTCAGAACCCCCGGGCCTGTGGAAAATATGGCCCAGACCACAGAATACTTTATAAACGCATTCTATGAACACCTCCAGGAATGCATGGATCATACAATCCCAAATAAAACCAAGACCCAATCCTCCAAAGGCAGACATCCTGTCTGGTGGACCCCAGCCATAAACAAACTATACAACAGAAGGAGGAAGCTACTACATGATAGAGCAAAATCCCAAAAAGGGAAGGCATCTCTGATCAGTGTTAGCAAAAAACTACGGGCACTCATAAAATCGTCTAAGGCCAGCTTCGAGAGAAAAATTGCACAGGACACTAAGGATAATCACAAGGCTTTCTTTAGTTATGTTAGGAACCTAGGTGGGAATTCCCAGATATGCTCAGAATTGGTCCAAAATGACAAAAAATACACCTAGCCCACAGACATTGCCAACATCCTAGCTGACAGGTTCAGCGCAAACTTCTCCCCCCCCCTCCCCACGAAAAGGGCAAATATCTATCCAGCAGAGTGCTGCCCCCCTGACATCTCAGATGCTCAGGTAAGAGCTGCCCTCTCCAAAGCAAAAAACACAGCATCAATGGGACCAGACGGTGTCCCGGGCTGCGTCCTACATGAACTCCAAGAAGAGCTAAACCCAAACATAAAACTACTGTTCAATCTCAGCCTTAACACAGGATATGTACCCAAAGAGTGGCGTACAGCAACAGTGGTCCCTCTCCACAAAGGTGGTGCCTCAACGGATCCTGGAAACTATCGCCCCATAAGCCTGACTAGATTGGTCTGCAAAGCTATGGAAAGGATAATCATGGACCTCATAAATAGAGATATTGGGGACCTACAGACACTGGATCCTACCCAGTTCGGCTTTGTTAAGGGCAGATCCTGCCTCTTAAACCTGGTCGATTTCTTTGAAACAGTCACCAAGGCCATTGACGAGGGGAAGGTGGTCCACACAGCGTACCTGGACCTCGCAAAAGCCTTCAATATAATACCCCACTCGGGCATTATAGATAAGCTCACCAGCTTAAATATAAACCCCTATGTCACTAGATGGGTTGCAAACTGGCTCAAGGACAGAACCCACATGGTTAGAATTGCTGGAGCCATGTCAGACTCCAGACCAGTTACAAGTGGCGACCCACAAGGCTCAGTCCTGGGACCTCTCTTGTTCGGTATATATTTCTCGGAGGTACAGGCCAACACGGAAGGACTGTGGCTGAACAAGTTCGCAGATGACTGCAAACTGGGTGCCATAATCGACTCTCCAGCCGACACAAGCATCCTTCAAAAGGGACTTACAGAAACAGACAACTGGTGCCAGAGCCATGGCCTCAAGCTAGACGCCAAAAAGTGTATAGTCATCCCCTTTGGCAAAAACAAAGTGCCCACAAATTACCACATAGGTGGTAATCCATTAAGTACGGAAGAAGTAATTAGGGACCTGGGGACCCAAGTTGATAGCAATCTCTCATTTGACAACCACGTGGCCAAAGTGGTTAGAAAAACATTTTATATAGCCCACCTAATCATGAAGGGATTCACATCTAGATCAGGGGAGGTCATCGTGCCTCTTTACTCATCCCTCATCAGGTCCATAATTGAGTACAATGCCCCTTTTGGGATGTACCTTACCAGACACCTGCAGCAACTGGAAAGACCCCAAAAGTACCTCACCAAGAGGATCAAAGGGCTCAAACAGATGCCATATGCTGCCCGGTTAAAGAAACTCCAGCTCTACTCAGTGGCATACCGCCTGCTCAGAGGCGATCTGTGCCTGCCGTATAAAGCCATGTCCAACCCGGAATTAATGGACATGCTGCACCTCAGAAAATCCAAATCCCATTGAGCTACGCACTCAAGAGACTTGAACCTCAGCACTGAAATAAATAGGACATGCTGGAGGGACAGATTCATAACCCAGAGGCTCCCTTCACTCTGGAATAAAATCCCAGTCCAGGTAAGGCAGAGTCCCTCATTGACTCTCTTCAAGAGGAATCTTGATGAGTGGATGGGAGATCGTAGGTTTACCCCGGGTATCACCTCTGTGTCACTGTTAGACAGAGGCACAGTATACTAACCTCGAAAAAGGGCATAGCAAAATTAATTTAAAATGGGTGGCGAAAGCCAAACACACTCTGGCTAGGCTTATAAATGCCCTAGGGCAGATAGCCCAGTATGAACCTATGAACCTCCACCTAATAACGAACATTCCTATGTTTGATAAACTCAGCAGTTGGTGAGTGCTTTTGATAAAAACACAGCAGTATACATCAACGGCAAAGTATGCAATCAACAACGTGATTTGAAACATGGCGTGTGCATGTGCGTATTTATACATACATATACATACACACACACACACACACACACACACACACACACACACACACACACACACACACACACACACACACACACACACACACACACAATGTAACCTAGTTCGGAGGAAATGTAGTTTTCTAGCCTTAAGGGAAGTACCCTTTTCTTAAGGAAAAACAAAACACAAAAAGGAAAAACTAATTGTATAGGAGTGATTAACCTTGATATTGGCATACCAATTATTAAACAGACTATTGCCAAACTTCTTATGTAAAGTCCAAGACTTTCAACTTAATATACCATGGTTTAAATAAGCAATACTAGCTTGAGTCTTACTTTCTCCTCTTTTAATAAGAACACAAAATGATCTATGACACTGATCTTGTATAAGTTGTTTTGACATTGGCCTATTTTTCTAATTCCTATACCAATATCAAGATTAATCATTGTTGTACAGCTAATTTTCCTGTTCTGCATTTTATATGGAATACATTCAAAATATCAGCCGACCAAAACATAGAAGGTTGAAACATTGATCATGATCATAAAAAGGTCGAAACAAAACAAATAAAAATGCTACAAATATATTTGTTGCAGGGAGAAAGCCTGCCTGTACCGCAATACCCCCAGGTACTTATATATACTAACTCTGAGATTGCACTACATTGGGGCAAGCAAACAAAATCCCCACTATACGCAGTCTCATACACCATACTATCATCTTTTTTACTACTAACAAAACTGAGAGCAAATGGAGTCAACCTTACATGTTTTGCCCTTTTATCATAGGAAGTTACTAGGCTAATGGCCCGAGGGCCCTTACAAGCCTAGCCAAAATTTGCCTTTCGTTACCATGATCAGCACCTATTGCCCCTGTTCAAGATGGATGAAGGCGGAACCCCAGGGGTGAATTTATGTTACCCATCCAATCATCCAGATTGTGTTTGAAGAGGTCCAATAAGGTGCTCTATTTGATATGAAGTGGGAGTCTTTTCCAAAGGTGTGGTAACCTCTGGGAGACAAATCTGTCCCTCCAACAGGTACTATTAATAACACATATCAGGTTTAGGTCTTTAGAGCGAGTAACCCATGTGCCATTTGACTTGCAGATGTGCAGCATTTCCAATATAGTATGGTCAAATATTACCTTAAATGCAAGGCAGAGATCACCTCTGAGTAGTCTGTATGAATGAGAATAAAGTGACAGTGATTTCAGTCAATCCACATAAGACATCTGCTGAAGTCTTTGAATTTTCTTTGTGATGAACCTTTGCGCTCTCTCCAGTTACTGCAGGTGGTTTGAAAAGTACATGCCAAGAGGGGTGTTATACTCAATTATTGTCCTAATGACTGAAGAGTACAGGGAGGTGATAACTTCACTTTTTCTCGAAGCAATGCCCTTACTTATGATGTGAGCCATTTAGAATGCTCTTCTTACCACTCTGGAGACACAGTGATCAAAGACACGGTTGCTGTCAACCTAAGTGCCCAGATCTCTCACCACTGAATGTGTACTTAGGGTATTGCCATTGATGTGATAATTTGCAGGAATACTGCTCTGCTGAAAGGATGATAAAACATTTTTTGCATAGAGTTTGAGGCCATGACTTTGGCACCAATCATTTGTTTGCATAAGACTTTCTTGAAGGATGTTGACATTGTTTGGAGATTCTATGACTGCACCCAGTTTGCAGTCATCAGCAAACTTTGTCAGCCACAGTCCCTTGGTTTTAGCTTGTAATTTAGAGAAATAGCTTCCAAACAGTGGAGGTCCCAGAACCGATCCCTGTGGAACACCACTGGTAACTGGTCTGCTGTTAGACTAGGCTATTTTGACTGTATGGGTTCTATCAGACAGCCAATTCGCTACCCACTATACAATATAACGGTTGATGTCTATCTGGGAGAGTTTGTCAATG
Organism: Protopterus annectens; assembly: GCF_019279795.1. Lineage (NCBI taxonomy): Eukaryota > Metazoa > Chordata > Ceratodontiformes > Protopteridae > Protopterus > Protopterus annectens. The sequence continues at coordinate 649,576,599 of NC_056741.1, forward strand.
ATGTCTGAGTGAGGGGTAGTGTCAAATGCCTTGGCCAGGTCTAGGTAGTCTGTATGCACAGATTTCCCCTCATCCAGGGCCCTTGTGACTGTCTCGAAGAAGTCCACCAATTTTAACAAGCATGATCTCCCCCTGACAAATCCAGACTGGGTAGGATCTAGTGTTTGAAGATTACCTATATCTTTGTTGATAAGGTCCATGATAATTCTCTCCATGGCCTTGCAGATAAAGCTAGTCAGGTTTATAGGTCTATAGTTCCCAGGGTCAAAAAAGCACCACCTTTGTGCAGGGGGATAATGGTGGCTGTTTCCCATTCAGCTGGGATGAAGCTGGTGGTTATACTGCGAATTAAAAGAGTAGCTGATGGTGATGCTAATTCTTGTTTGAGCCCATGTAGGATGCAGCCTGGGATGTTGTCAGGTCCCACTGATGCTGTGTTTTTGGCTGTAGAGAGGGCATTTACAACCTGCTCTTTAGCAATACAAGGTAGAGGACAGCTGGTAGGGCTGTCATGAAGTACGTGTGGCAGGGATGGGGCGAATTAAGTTTTCACCGAACCTGTTGGCTAGCAGGTTAGCTATGTCTACTGGCTCAGTATATGTGTCATCATTAACTACCAGTTTGGTGCAAATCTGAGCCTTACCTTTTAGGTTACAGATGTAACTAAAGAACGCCTTATGGTTGTCCTTGGTTGAAGAGGCTAACTTGGATTCACAGTTTGCTTTGGAGGACTTCACAAGAAGTCTTATTTGCTTATTTAAGCTGAAGAGGGAGTGTCTCCAGTTTACAGCCCACTCCTTCTTACTCTTGGACAGCAGTTTCTTTCATTTATTATAAAGCCTGTTAATGATGGTTGTCCACCAGGCAGGTTTGCTTTTCCTTGAAGAGCTTGTTTTGGTCCTAATATGTACTGCCAATATAGGTGCTTGTATAGGGCATTGGTGTACAGCTCAGCATAGTTACTTGTTCCATCTGAGGGGAGAGGTGCAATAAAGCTATTTATACCATCCTGTAAGAGGTAATAATCTGCTTTGGAGAAGGTTTTTAGTCTACTTGCTGCAAGGGGAGGGTCAGGTGTGATAGTTACCTCAAATTAGACTGATTTGTGGTCAGATCTCACCAGGGATGAACTCACAGTGGGGGTGTTACAATGATCTCCCATATTTGTAAGCACCAGGTCCAGGATGTTGGCACCCCTGGTAGGGGTGTTAACCAGTTGGTCCAAGACATTGGAGTTGACAACATCAAGGAACCTTTGGGCAGGTGAGTTTGAACACGAGTAATTTGCCCAGTCAATGCTAGGGTAGCTAAACTTGCCCAAAACTATGGTGTTAGGATATATCTTGATGGACACAAGTTGATCCAAATAGGCAGAGCGGGTGCCCTGATTCATGGAAGGGGTTCTGTAGCTGACGTGAACAGGTATCCTACCAAGAGTTAATTGCAGCTGAAGTATCTCTAGGGATCTGGTGGTGTATTTATCCTTGATGAATATTGCTACATTGCCTCCTGTAGTTTTCTTGCCTTCAGTTTGTGGTCTGAACGTATGGAAGGAGGTATAACCCAGTATGGCTGGGGGGCTATTCACAGCCTTGAACCAGGTCTCCATGACTGCACAAATGTCTGCATCCTCCAGGGTGAGGAGTGCTTCCAGTGAGTGCAGCTTCATGTTAAAAGACTTGTAGCATTTAGTAACATGACATTGAGGTTGTTTTTGTTGGTATTTTTACGTCAGGAGTTTTGTCCTTGTGGCACTGCCTCAAAAAGGCACTATGGGGATGGCAAGAGCCTTAGCCAGTAGCTGAAATTCCAGGGGTGACAGATGAAGGCCATCTCTGGCAAAGCATCAAGGTCTGTCGATCATGTCATCCAAGGCTGACAGATACTGGATCCCCCTTAGAATGATACCAAAAACTAAGCCAATTATTGAAGTCAATCATTTTCTGTTTGTACTGAGGCATCATTCGAGGTGAAGGTAAAATGCTGCTTAAAGCAAATAGTCTGAGAGATCAGTCATGTCTTTCTTCATATAGTCTAGAGAGGTATATTCCAAGTCATTCACACCAACATGGACTGTGACGGAGTCATAACAGTACCGGTTATTAAGAGACATGAGTGCATGTGTGACATGGTGGATCCTGGCACCTGACAGAAAGCAGACCATGACCTTCTCCTTATCCAGCCTGGTGAGAGGGACATCTGCGTGTCTCACGATGGAGTCTCCCATGGCTAATATGTTAGGTTTAGTGTTTAGCCTTATGGGCTATGGGCTTGACAGGTGAGACACTGGTACATGAGCTATTGTGTTCTGCAGAGGAAGTATTATGTATAGTGTACTTGTGTTTGTGAGGTCTCTGGTGTTTAGGTAAGTTTGTGGCGAGGACCTCCATTTATGTAGGTATGTGTGATATGGGTTTGGGTGGTGTAGGTAGTGAGGTGTGCATGCTGACAACCTGCTCAGTGTCAGATATATTGACTGGCATGTGAGATAGTACTGATTCAAGGCTTTTAATATAGTTGCATCTCTCACATGTTGAGTTTGTGTGGACTAGAAGTAGAGGGTTGTCTGCAGACATGAGGCAGTTGCTACACTACTTCAGGATGCCCATGTTGACCAAGCTGGCTGGGGAAACTGTGGGAAATTGTCCATTCATTGTGCTAGCCGAATTTATATGGTCAGAAACAGGAATATGTTGGGAAAGGGGTCACACATAGGAATAACTGGTGGGCGAGTTGTGTTAATACCTCAGAGGCTAGGCTTAATGTAACACTAGTAGGTAGAGAGGGGCCACAGAAAAAGTCTTGAGGCCGTTATTACAATGGGGCGCTTACACAGCTTCACTAGTACTGCCTCTTTATCTGAAAATGCGCTAACGATAAGGAACTACACTGGTGGGATACAACTGTATCTAAGGGAAAAATTGTTGAAATTATCTGTCCGGCTATGGCGCACAACTGCGCGGCAGTCTGTGGTGCTGAGCAATGAGCAGACAAGCAGAAACCCACTCAAGGGTGGGGTTAAATACCAGAAGGTTAAAACCTAAAACAACTTTACAAAAAGCTCAAAAGAACCAATGAGATGCTTACTCCAAGCCCTAAATCAGCCAATCTTCACCAGCCAGGGACCAATCAGCACAATCCTCTCAAAAGAGTGCAGAAGGTCCCCTTCTAATCCAAAATGGCCTGGAAAATGTGCTCAGAGTACAACAGCCAATACAAACAACTGGGCCCAGAAATGGCAACCCTGAGTTTGGACTATGCTACAGCTACTAGCTACACTATTTTAGGCAGAAAACACTACAGAAATGTTTACCACAGCAGAAAAACAGCAGTGAGACACTAAATAAAAGTTTTTAAATAAATAGAGTAAGGTGAGTAGAGAATGCCTTTAACTGCAAACAAATCAGTTGTATGATACAGTCCTTGGCAGGAAAATCAGAACAAACAAACAGATGCTTAACAAATGGAGAAAATTTCCAGTTAATTCCTTTCAAATTATGAAGTCGGCTAAAAAAGCTTTACGAAAAGTGAAAACAGTAACTAAAATGATTTAACAGGCCCAGTAACGCACACAATTGCAGTACAACAGTGCAGTTTGTTAATAATAATAAAATACAGTAAAAACGTTTGGCAGCAGATAATAAAAAGTGCAATAAATGGTAAGAATAAGCAATAAATAGTAAAAACATAAGCAAGAAAACAGGCAACTTATTGTTTTTTAGGAAGTTCTGAAGCCTCTTATCATCTGAAATCTGAGCACAGAGTTGTGGCCGTGCCCATCCTCCATTCAGCTCAGTATGAACAAGCAGAAACCCACTCAAGCTTACACTTGTGCGATACATCATACAGCCATCAACATTTTGGTTGCTCAATATTTTAAATGTATTTATATATATCATACACACACACATACACACAGTTGCAGGTCAAAACAGCACTCATATGAGCAAATGCTTTTTCAGGCTGTGTATAACAATGCAAATGTTCAGCTGAGCGAATGTTGTTTTCAATGGAGTTTTTGCTGGCAGCCTTTTGTATGCAATTGTGGAGCAGCGGGGTAAAGTAATTTGCCCTTAGCCCGCTACTGTGCGATCTCAGAGTTGATTTATATAATTAACAGTGGGTGTGGGGGTTTTGAAAATGATCTAAAATTATTGGTCTTACTATGTTCGCTCTTATGAGCATTCAGTGTTTGATGAGACACTTATTAGTCTCTTCTCCCCCTCTCTCACTCATATATATATATATATATATATATATATATATATATATACACACACACACACACACACACACACACACACACACACACACACACACACACACACACACACACACATGCCCATTTGCAATCTGTTAAGAGCGAATGCTCATAAAAGCAAATGCTCTCACAGGTTTGTTTTTCAGTCTTCTGGCTGCTTTGCATGCAAGATCACTGTGCAGTGGGGTCTGGGAATTTGCCCTTACCCTGAAGCTGTGTGATTTTGTTGTTGGTTTTAATAATGTGCAGAGAAGGTAAGGGGTGGAGGGTCTTACCCCTGCAAACAAATACTGTTTTTTTTTTAATTAAACTTTCAGATTGAATCTAAAAAGATCAATCTCTTTGCATTTGCTCATTTGACAGTTTGCAGAATGATGAGACAATTATATATAGACAATCCCATTTAATATCAGTGGTCACCTATTTGAGCCATATCAGTCTAAAGGTAATACAGTCTGTAGTTTTTACAAATGCTACCATTATACTCTGTACACCTTCAGACATGTGCATCCAGTATCTAGTAAGTGTTTAACAAAGGGCATGCCTTCATTTATATCTTTTCGACTGGTAGTGGCGGGCCATTGGAGTAAAAGGAGGGTGGGGACAACTGCAATCTTTCTTCACCTTTGTCTTTGATTCACATGCCTGGGAGTCAGTCTGCCTGCCCGCTAGCACATGTAATGCTTGAATTCTGTTTAATCCAGAGTGTAGTGGGGGACTCTGCAGTCTGTAAACATTTTATGGTGGCTGAGAGAAGACAGGTACCTTAATGGGTCTGAATGTGTAAGCCAAGGACTAGCACATGACAGGCAGAACATAAAAGGTGAAGCAGTCATCATGTTGCAGCCAGAACTGAGCCAAAAGAAAGGATGTTTGCATTATTATACCGCATCTGTTTGACGTAAAGTAACCTCAGAATTCCATATATTAAATGGTTACTGGATGTACATTGCATAAGGAGTGTGCAAAGCTTTCTTAATGTCAGAAAAACACTTTGTGTGGGGCTTACCTTTTTTTTTTTTTAATCACCACTTCAGCTGATGTTTTTTTTTTTTTTTGAGGAAAAAGCCTAACAAGTCAATATCCTATATCAAGAGGTAAAAGGGAATAAATAGGCAGCCCAAATTAAATCATCAGCCTACATTCTCTTTCCCATAATATAACTGTCTGTATAGGTTCACAGGTTCATACATAAGCACTAGGCTAGCTGCCCTTGCAGTCCACTTCAAGCCTAGCCAATAACCCTTTTTGTGCTTGAAATAACCTATTCAATTTGGTCATAGCTTGGCCTTACCCATCCCATGATCAATAATTAATGAGAACAACTAAGATCATACCATAGATAATTTGAGGAGACCCATGAATGGAATAAAGCCTTTAGGAGCTGCATCTGTCCATTAATAGTACAGGGGGCAGTCTTGGGGTAAACTTTCTGACTCCCATCCATAGATGCAAGCTGTGCTTGAATATGGACAGGAATGAACTTTGTTTTACATGGATGAGTAGTTTGTCCTGGGAAGATATATAATTATGTAAGAATAGTAAAGGATATATGCAAAGCAGATTGAACAAATAGCCCTTATCATTTATCTACTTTTGTATTATCTGTGGATTAACAGACCTACATAGGTTCATAGATGTGTACAAGGCTAATGGCTCTGGGGCCTTTACAAGCCTAGCCATAGGATTAACCTGGCATAGTGCCACCTGACCTTATTTCCTAGTGCCTCTGTCGAGTAGAGTCACTGGTGTTATCCCCAAGGTGAATTTTCTATTTCCCATCCACCCATCAAGATTTCTCTTGAAGAACGTCAGCAAGGTGACTTGCACTATTTGCATTACAGAAATAAAAATAGGTACATTGTAACTGGAATACACATATGCACATGCAAGAGTTGCAAACTATAACATAATATTCTGTTGTCTATTTTATAATGCAGAATGTATACTACACTAGATTATATAATGGTATATCCACAGAGGAAGTAAAATATGATAACAGAGTAATCAGGAAGACTTCATAAAATGAAAAATAAATGTGATAATATGACAGGGGTACATGCATTCAGGAGAAATAAAGCATTATACTGAAAATTCATGTATATATTTCCAGCATAAAGGATCAATAGTTTGCCCTTATATCTGCATCTCATTTCTAGATTCAGACTTCATGAAAAGTTGTACTATCTAATGCTCTGTTCCAGCCATGCCTTAAGCAATTTAGGCTAACTGCATGTAAATAAAAGACAAAGTGCATTGTTATATACTGACAGGCCTACAATTGTGCAGATCAAGAAAACTGTTTACACATACAGCAACCTGGGCACAAAGATATTGCATGGTCTGATGAAAGGCTCAAGTCATCTGAATGTCCTGACACTTACTACTTTTAATAAATGTATGTGACTCATTAAAAGGTACAACATCATTAAAAAATGCACTGCTGTTTTACAGTACTTTTAAGGTATAATAACACACATATGTATATCAGAAAAACATAGTAAAATATAACAAATGGATGTGGAGGTGGTAGGTGTTGCAGCTTGATGATAAGGTGATAGATGAAACTGAAGTGGAATATATGTGTAAAACATAAGTAAATATAGATTTTGAAGTGCTAATTATATGTAACACAACAGTGACATACACTGCAGTGGTAAACTAATGTAGATACAACTGGCAAACAGAATTAAAAATTGCATTCTAATCCAACAGGGAGATGAAAGCATACAGAGAATAAAATCCAGGCTGAAACACTCCAAGTCTCGGGGAAAGTATAAAATTGCTTAAAAGACCAGTATCCATAGGGCTATAAAATGCCTGCCTGACAAAAATCAAAGGCAGCATAACGAAAATGAAATAGTTGGAAGGAAAAAATCAAAAGCAAAAGCCATTTTGATGAAAGGCACACACATCACAAATGCACAAAGCAATATGCTTAAGTACCCCACTCCATGACCCTAACCCTAAACCTAAAACTGACTATAAAATTAACTGTACTTCCTAACACTACTTGTATCTAAACCAGAACCTGAATTCCAAGACCAGCTCTAACCCTAAATGCACTGCCTTGTAGAAGAATTAAAACAAACACATTATGGCATTTTGTCTAGTCATAGTTTGCTTAATCCCAAATCAAGGAAACTATTGACACATAGCTAAACTGAAATCAACAAATCAACAAATCATGCAGTGTCAAACTGAGCTGCAAATAGCATTTATTCATTAATTTTCTGATACCCATTTTATCCTAATCAGGATCACAGTGGGATTGGAGTCTTAACTCACCATTCATGTGACGCAAGTCAGAAAAGTAATCCATTGCAGGATACATACACATTCACAGACATATGCATACATGCATACAATTAGACACAGACAAACACACACATGCACACCTATAGGTATTTGGAGAACTACCAGTTCACCAAACGTCATGCCTTTTAGATATGAGAAAAAAGTGAAGCACTTAATGAAACCTCATGTGCATGCAGGAAGGACGTGCATTCCCCACAAAGAAGGATCTCCAGCCATAGGTCAAACTAGACAACCAAATGCCGCAAGGCAGAAATGCTAATCCCAGCAATACTGCATCACCCACAGTACCTCTCAGTGTTAAATAAATGCAATACATAAAGCTAAACTCATTATTTAGCATGAATGTGTGTGTGGGGGTGCTCTCATCACATTACTCACAACCCTACTACTTTATTAAAATTCAAAGGTTGCAGAATCCTGGGGAGGAGAAGAAGCTGCTGTAATGTGTTCTAATTTCCTATGGCCTCAGTGTTATAATAATAATGTAGCAGAGCTGTGAAGGTACATTTCCTCACAGGAGTTCTGCAGGCTTGCTTCCTTTCTGCTCTTAACTCATTTATAATATTTTATTGCTGGGATGTGCCACTTTAGTCAGATGGTTATGTTGTAAAAAGTATGCAGCTACTAAAGGTAAACGTCCAGTGAGGTTCACAAATTAAATCACATTTGATACATTAATGGTCAGTATCAGTACTTCATATTGTACAGTTCAGAGTACGGCTGTGATGTGTTGAGTTGTGCTGTTTTTTTTGTTTTTTTTTGGTAGTCATGCACAATTCACCTTGGGCAACATTTCCAAGGTATTTGCATGAAGCACTGTTCAGTTAAGTGCCCAACTAGCCTAGACTATGTTCCTGAAGACCACACAAGCACAGACACTCCCCACTGAGAAATACACAAAAAGACACACAAAATCTCAGTCATTGCCTGTGTATAGATATCAAACTAGCTGCCAACAGTGGAAAGTGGGCAAGTCTAGGACTGTGATGGTGACCATAAGGTTACCATAGGATTATATACATGTCTGTGTGTGTTCATGTGTGCAAGTCTGTTTGTGATTTTGTGTGTGTGTGTGTGTGTGTGTGTGTGTGTGTGTGTGTGTGTGTGTGTGTGTGTGTGTGTGTGTGTGTGTGTGTGTGTGCGACTATGTGTGTCTGTCTGTCTTTGTGTATGTGTATATATTGCTCTGCCTGGACATCTAATAATTTGGCAAGGAGTAGTGTCAGAAAATGCTGTGAACATACCAGTGAAATAAATGTAGAGCAGACACTTTTGTACAAATAAAAGAACATTAGGAGGCTGTCACTATGGAGAAGGTTTCTGAATTGTGACCCTCGACAATGTACCAGCTTAATCAGATTTTTTTTTCTTAAGAATACATACATGCATATATATATATATATATATATATATATATATATATATATATATATATATATATTTCAGAACTACTTGCTTGAATGGGTAATTTGAGAAGGGGGAAGCTGTTGTGCCTCCCCTGCACAGGTTCCCCCTATTGAAATTAATAGGTGGACAGTCACTGCTACCTAGCTGCATGTACTTTTGCATATTCTGCACTGCTCTTTATGGTAATTGCACAGTACAGAGTGCAGGAATTCTGCACTACATAGCAAAGGACCTCACTGTCAACAATCTACTTTAAATATGGCAACAAAATTGTTAAAGCCTAGGAGAGCAGAGCTGTGCTTCCAGGCAATACGTGGCTCTATGAATCACATAAGGTTTACATGAATGAATATGTAAGTTTCTTTGTTTAGCTTTGCGAACTAGGCAACTTTCGTGTGAATCCAGCCCTATGTATTTCAATGAGTGCACTACAAAATGTCAAATGAAAACCATCAAAATACAACTAATCACAACAAAAATGAGACACATTTACAAAAACACAAAAATAAGACAATTTTTGCAGGGGGCAAACCTCTGCACTCAGCTCCTCCACCCCACCCAGCTGCTTATACTAACGCCAAGGTCACACAACAGTGGGGAAGAGGCAGATTCCCCAAACCCAGTCTAATTTTGTCTTGCACAACTCAGTATCGGATGTGCATGAAAAAATGCACATTTTATCACTCTTGCCATGCCTCAGTTCATTCTATGAAGTTAATGCTCAGCTAAACAAAGCCACCCATTCCAACACAAAGTGTGTTTGCTCAAGTGTAGCTTTGTTTTACTTCTTTCAGTAAGTTAATGCTCAGGGTATTTGGACTGAATGAGCTGTCATGAACATTCAGAGTTCCTACTCATCTACATGGCACTTCTTTCAAATATAGCACTCAGAGAAATCAGATTCAGTAAAAAAAAAGAAAGAGTTTGAGCAAACTACCCCTAAACAACTAGTCTGATCCAGCGAACAAACTGTTAAATGAATGTACAAACTATAGAACTCAGAAGTAGTGATCTCTGTTGCATGCCCATAAAAATAAAGCAATGCAATTGTTGAACAAGAGCATATGCCAATGCAAAACAAGAGAATAAAGAAGGTCAGTGGTGGAATGAGTCTGCCTCGCAGCAGGCTTTCTAACCTTCTGGTTCTTCTCTCTTTAACCTATCCCTAGCTCCCTCAACCCATCAATACATGATCACGCTCTCTCGTTCTCTCAAGCAGAACCATACCCTCCACAGCAACTTACCTTTGTAAATCAGACTTAAATCTTCTAACATCTAGCAGTCACCTATTGGCTCTGTCCCTATCTATACTTTCTCCTTCCTCCCTTCTTTTTCAGCTGATCCACATCTCACCCTGAGAAACAAAAAAAGAGACTGCATTTCATATCCCACTCCATAATACTCTCAGGATTTTGTATCTCACTACTTCAACACCTTAACCATCAAAATGACATTTGTCAGCTCCATCCACAACTTAATGACCTAATCTCCGCAAGACAACCAGCTTTGCTGCCAGTAGTCCATGTGTGGAATTACCGGTACCTGCCAAAGAAGAAGAATGTTATCTGGTCCTCCCCAATGTATGGCAAGCATTCTAGTGGTCTTATTTATTTATCTTACATTATTTTATTTGTGTTTGTTTACCAGGTGAGTGGGCTGTTCCAAAGACACTTCTCAGCAACAGCCCAGGGTTTGAAGAAGAAAAAACAATGTACACATGTTTCATACAAAGAACAGGAAATACACTGAAGTACAAAGACAAAAATACAAAAGAATATAAATAAACTACTTAAATGTAAAAGACAGTTACAATTGCAAAAGTACTGGTAACTGAAATGAGGTAAATAGAAGGAACACTTAAAAGTTAGAAAGTACCCTTACATGGTTTATATAATGTTCTGCACCCTGTGGTGGAACTTGTTCCCACTATAATTGGCAAATAGAAGAGCACTGTTATTTATATGGAGTTACACATAGCATATTAATGGAGCATATGTTTGTATATCGCAGACCTAACACATTCTTGTAGTGGGTCATGACTATAACAGACAGCAAGAGAAAGGAACCCAGGATATTAGTAGTAAGGGGAGAGAGGAGAGAGAATTTACAATAATCAAGGAGAAACAGCCTTAGTCAAAGTCCTCTTTGAGTTTAGGTATGCTGACTGAATTTAGGTATGATGATGGCTTCCATAATGTCTTCCTTCTGCTTTGTCTTCACCAACTGTATCCTGCATTCTTTTTATCGCACCAGACTTGTCAGTAAAGAGAATTATTTTGCATTCCTCGATATTAAAGAATAACTGACATCTATCACCATATACTGATTTATGACATCTCAATGAAGGCTAACTTTTCCCGATTCTAGATCCCCTATGATTATTAATCTACAGATATATTAAACAGGACTGACTCAACAAGAGGCCATGCAGTACTCGGCTGGTCACTACCTTCTAACTTAAAAAAAAAATTCTCTCTTTTCAACCTGCAAATCATTCTCCATCTACACCTTACCAACATTCTTTCCACCTTGTTGTCCATCACTTCCCCCACCCCCAACCTCCTTTGTCACACCTTGATTGGTTCCCTGCTGACTGGGTCACATCCATTAGGTTTAAGTGCCTGTTTTCAGGACTGACATGTCTATTTAAGTGATGTATTCGGAATCACGCACATCTGTTTGAATATGAAGAAAATCAAACTAAGATCTATTTAGGATACCCCACTTACAATTCATCACCACTATCATTATTTAATGCTACCAACTAAAATGCAAAATGTAAAAAAAGGCAGTCTCTTATAATGACAATAATAACACTGCTGCTATTAATACTATTACTACTACTAATAATAATAATAATAATAAATTAATAGGAACGCATTCAGAAGTATGTTGTGCTAAGCACAGTAAACATTCACAGTATAAAGAGCGTTTTCAAAAGTACTGTATTTAAAAACTGGAACAAATCTTCATATGCTGACTCAGTATTTGTTGCCCACTCCTTTGCAAGCTCCTGTTGAGCCATTTACATAACACAGCCTTTATTTTATGTCAGTCATACCTGAAACTATTTAAGCTAACACCCATCACATCGTCAAGGACACATTCTTCCATAGTCCTCTCAGTAAAATGAAACATTTCCATTTTTTCTTGAATCTTCCTACTATCCCATTTCTTTTACTTGTATCTTTTGCTGGTTAGTCATACTTAGAAATGCAATGAAGCCAGTCTATTGTTTCCTAATATTTTAAATGTCCTTGCTTGTCACTTTGATTTTTAAGAACCAGTGCACCCTTCCAGCAAGTTTGCTCACAGATGTCCATTTCCAGCAAAGTACAGACTCATAACTCAAAAAAAGGGGGCTTTAAAGTATAACTTACCGAAAATAAGGTAAGTATTACAGTATTTTCCATCAATTATGGATTGAATCCTTTGCAGTCTTTTTCATAACTATGCACTGAATCCTTTGTTAGAATGTTAGTGAATGGGCCATTCCCCAGCGAGGTTTGTGCCATTGCCTGAAGGCACTACTGAAAAAGAGTGACCGTATTGGCCCAAAATCACTTTCATTATTATTCAGTGAATCATCTGTAATGACTTATTTTTCCATAGTCAATATTTAGTGAATATACATCAGGTAGGGCCATGCAAACAAAATTTGTAACGGTATAGAAAGAGGCCATATGCCTTCCCATTCCTCATGCCTGCTGACTGCCATATCCTTCCGATTTCAATTCTTGTTGCACTAGATTTATTCTTCATACTGGTGTTATTTACAGCAAAAATGTCACTTACCTGACATAGAACTCAGAGTTCCACTCCAGTGCAACACACATTGGTAAGTTTTGGGGATAACGATGTCTCTTTGCATTTTCTTTTATTGAGTTCTATAGTATCAGACCACAAAGACTAGAGTGCCTTAACAGCAAGTTTTAACCTTTGAAGATTTATCTAGTTCTTTACTTCAGTGTTCATAGATTAGTAATAGGCTAACTGCCCTTGTGGGCCATTTTAAGCCTAACCAATTATCCCTGTACCTTGTGTCTATAAGGTAAACACCTTAACCATCATGCCAACCTTAGTGGTCATATAATTCTTTAGAAGCTTGGGGTGGTGAAGTTTAAGGTGTGCTGTGAACTGGATCTTTAGTTAGTGAACTGTGGATGCAGTCCATTTTATTTTCAGCAGAAGTAGTAACATTTTTTTTTGGACCTGATGCCTTTTCTCTACAATTGTGTTACTATGGACTTTGTATACTTAAGTAAAGAGGGAGTGGTAGTTGAATCCCAAATTGCAAACACCTGTGTGGTGTGGAATGTCACACCTCCAGCAGCCCATACACACCTTGCATTCCTGAACATTTTCTGAAAAATAAGCTTAAAAAGCATAAAATAAATATTTTGTGAATGGTAAACGCTATTAAAACTACACAAATAGCAATGTTATTATCAGTAAGTATTCTTTACAGTGATAATAGTGTTCTTTACAGTGATAATAGTGTATTCATAGTATTTTTGTAAACATTATAGCATATTACAATGTGTACAACCCCCAAATTATATTTTTGCTAAACCTTCACAAATTCTCATATCTTGGAAATTGTACTGTATAGACATTTATTGTTAAAACAGTTTTGTTAACCAGACATAAGCTTTTACATGACAACAAGAAATCCCTCAATGAATGCATGTCTATTGAGATATTTACAGAAATTTGAAAACAAATGCTTAATTGTATAATTAGCAGTGAAAATAACACAGAATATCTCCAAAGATGTGCAACTTACAGTGCAAATACCAAAGACAGTTACAACAACATCTAAGGTTTCACTCACTGTCAATTGGATTTTGAAGTAAGTACATATGGAAATATTTCATAATTACTAACAAATAGAACTATCTCTGGTACAGTGCGATATAAATTGACACTGATGACACATTTTCCTGTCATCATACATACCACTAAGCAACATGTAAGGGTCTCAGTTATGAAAATACAAGCACAAGTGTAAAAATATGACTAACAAGTGACAGGTGACAGATAGTGGTTAACTTCTTTACTTCATCATATCCTAGATTCACAATCTTAGTGCCAGTTTGTTAATAACTCCTTGCACTTTCTAGTATTATTAGTTGGTAAGTTGCTCAGTTAAAGAAGCCAGACCCAGAAAAGGTCTGGACACCATAGTTGCTCAGTTAAAGAAGCCAGACCCAGAAAAGGTGTGTGTGTGTGTGTGTGTGTGTGTGTGTGTGTGTGTGTGTGTGTGTGTGTGTGTGTGTGTGTGAGAGTGTGTGTGTGTGTGTGTGTTAGTACAATGATATTCACTTTTCTGGGTTGAAGGATTCAGTGATACAAGATAGACCCCCGGATTCACTAAGCGCCCGTGTAGGAGCAGGACGGCAGTGTGTCATGCATATTAATGAAGGCGCACTGCCCAAGTTCCCAGGCTTACATGGAGTGTGTACGAGTTTAGGGGGTGTGTCTGAGAGTACAGCTCTCAGAATAAACATGCCCCTGCAATGTAGAACAGCAGAAAGTGGTAAGAAATGAGTGTGACCGCTCATAGATGTCCACATATCCCCACCAACAGTCCCTCATGTGTACAACAGCATCAGTACATATAAAATTAAATGAAGAAACCCTTTTATTAATTTTTTTAAAAATCCAAGTACAGCTAACCGTAGGTGCATTGGTGTGCCCATCGCTTAGCTATGGTTAAAGCAGCTTAAAAGGCTGAAGAGGATAATAAGGAAGATATATGCAAATGAAGCAACACATCAGTAGTGTAGTGGGCAGAGCATTTGCCTAATGAGCAGGCATTCCCAGTTCGAGTCCCACTGCAGCACAGTTTATTTTACATGGCAAAGTACATTATAACCAATATTTTTGTTCCAAAACCCACAAAATAATATATATTTATGAACTTGGCTAGGCTTATTTAGGCCTTGGGGCCAATAGCCTAGTACCTACCGTACCTACCTATGAACTGGAGTACTGCAGGAAATGCACATGTGAAGTGTTAGTGTCATAATGAGTAAGCCACTAGTAAGTTGGTTTAAGCACAAATAAGCAGTAGTAAGCATATGTAAGCAGTAATAAGCATGTGTAAGTATGTTTACATGGGGGTAAGCACTGCCTACACAGATTAAGCAATTTAGAAGCTAACTGAGTATAAGAAACTGTAACCAGAAGTTAGCAGTACTTACCTCCTCGCAAACATGTGCACACCTGCTTACAACTGCTTTAAAGTGCCTTAATCACTCTGTATCCAATGGCCCATGTTCTGCCCAGCAATGAAATAAACAGCCTCTGCAAGGCTAGAACCCAGGACCCTGTACACTACAATCACAGTAGTTAACCACTAAGCCATCACAACAATACACAAGATTGAGGTTTCAACAAAAGAATTATCACCATAGGAAAATCAAACTGAACATGTGAAATGAATCTATGTACAGTGTGATGCTGCATAACCTGCTACATAACATAAATATGTGAACTGGAGTACTGCAGTAAGGCCAGATGTGAGGCGTTACTGTAATAAAAATGTTGAATTCCCCAGGACCCCATACAGTGTACGTACACATAAGACACAGATATAACTTGTAACAAATAATAAATCAATGTTAAAATGAAAATATAATGCTAATTAGATATTAAGCAATGCTAAGCATTGCACAGGTCAGCCTACATGGTGTAAGCAATGTGTAGGCCGGCTGACACAATCTGCCCAGTGGTATGCCACTTTAAGCAATGCCAACATTAGGTAAGCAGGTGTGCCCATAGCTTAGCCTTTTCAAAACCATCCAATCACAAGAAAGTGCGGGAAATCAGGCGTATTTAAACCCCACAAGCACCAATAATTTCCAGAACTGGTTGCAGCTCCCTACTGTAGGCAGAATGGCTGGAGTTGGGGAAGGCACTCAATTTAGAGCACAGTGCTGGGGCACACAGGAGTCCAGATTCATGTTATGGCTCCTGGTTAAACACCATGAGGAGAGACTACTGCAGGGCCAGTACCAGGGCTCACAGTATAAAGAGGCGGCCTGGGACAGTCTCACCCGTGACCTCACCAGTGCCACTGGTATCCCCCGGACTGGTGAGCAGGTCAGGCATCACCATGCTGACCTGAAGCGGCAGAGGGGTGATCGCTTGGACCAGTGGCTCCAAGAATCCAGGCAGATAGCTGATGCCCCAGCACTGAGTAAGTACTCATTCTACTACGCAGATAATGCTTGCCTAGCTTGTGTATACTATGGATAGGTAATGGCTAAATATCACTGTATTTCTCTGACAGCTGCAGATGAGAAGGTTGCGAACCACCAAGCCCATGCTGCTAGTCTGCAAAGGCTGCGTCGTGAGGCAGGTTAGTAATATTCTTGCATGTACTGTCATAACAAATAAATATAACAGTACTAGAAAGTGTTGTACCAGTATAAAAATGTATTGTATACGGGATGTACTGAATAAACCAGACAATATGGCAGGAAGACTGTCATATAGGTTGCATGGAAAAAAGGTGCAATATCTATTGATTAAAAGTATAACCCCTGGAGTTTGTGTACATTCTTTCATATGTTGTTGTAATGTTGCATTCTATAAATAGTACTGTTGTATTAAACAGTCTTACCCACACTGATGAACGCAGTTAAAATGTGTAGGAAGTTCAGTATAACAATGTTGGATGTCCCAAGAGGTCAGTCATATAGAACAAATGAGGGAGACTTAGACAGAAACCATTGGAATGCTTTACAGCAATTCCCTGATAGTACAGTGTACTGTGATGTCAAGTGTAATATTTTTACTACACACAGCAGGGGTTTGAATCCCAGGAGTGGTAGTAAGTTGTGTGCATAATCATACCTCACAACAGCAAAGAGTTTGCGGGAATGTTCATATAGAAAGCTGTATGCATAATTAGACCCAACAACTGTACAGACTTTTCTAGAATGTTCATACAGTACGCTGTAAGCATAATCATAACCATCAACTCTACAGACTGTGGCAGAATGTTCAGGTAGTAAGCTGTATGCATAGTCATACCCCTCAACTGTTCTGATCTGTCCAGCATGTCCAGATAACAGGCCCAAATCTGCTCCCCAGTAACCTGTTCCCTTGACAAATAAGTGTGATGATCCAAGAAATGTAGGCAGCTTATACTGACATATAATGGATAGTCAGACCTGAACATAAAAGAGAATGTATATGGAAACAAACCTGCCTCTCACCCAAAGTGTATGACAGCTATTTCAAAATATGTCACATTAACACCTGCTTCCTGTCAAGCCTTGACCAGAGTGTGTGCAATAACAGACTGTTAGGTACTTGTATAACATCAACATGTCACCTGGGAGTATGTGTAGAATTTGTCAGGTAGTGTTAACAAAGATTTACCCCACAGCTATAACAGGTAAGAGGTGTAGACTGTAGTTACAACACAGTTCACTCATATACTTGTCTACAAGCATGGCATCTGAGAGTATGTGTAGAATTTGTCAGGTAGTGTTAACAATGATTTTCCCAACAGCTATAACAGGTAAGAGGTGTAGACTGTAGTTACAACACAGTTCACTCATACTTGTCTACAAGCATGGCATCTGGGAGTATGTGTAGCATTTGTCAGGTAGTGTTGACAATGATTTTCTCAACAGCTATAACAGGTAAGAAGTGTAGACTATATGTAAGACACAGTCCACGTATATACTAACCTACAAACATACCATTGTACAAAGTAAGGCCATTGGGGAGTGTAATAACACATGTAAGGGACAGATCACTGCAGTGACTAAGAAAGTTGTGAAAACTACAGGGATAAATTAATTAATGGACCTCTCTCGCTCACCCCCATCATATGTGCAACAATAACCCAATTACACACCTTAATGGATACATGTACATTCCATACATTTTTTGGGACATATGTCCTATTGGTTTACAAATATTCATCTTTGGTTCTATGCATGTGCCATGTTAAAATACCCCCATACTGATGGCCTGTTGCCATCAATAAAACCTGCATGCTGTTGTAATGGCCACTGTTGTCCCATATATGCATGTGTTCTGCTTGCTCTGCAACTGTTGTAAATCTGGTGTCTTGGGTTAATGGGAATACCTATGCATGCTGGTATAACTAAACCTGAATGCTGTTGACTATTACTAACCCATATCATTCTTAAAACTACAACACCATAGCTCGTATGGGAAGGCCAGTCCCAGGGGACCCACCTGTCCTACCTCAGCTGGCCATGGCACTGGTTACCAGCACCTCTGGGGCCCAGCCTGGGACCTCCTCCTCCATTGGCCCTGCACCACCTTCGGGTGGAACCACTGCAAGAGATGGGGCTTGCCCCCCCCCCAGGAGTGAGGGTGGCAAGGTACCTGCCATCATTTCTGGGCCGTGGTTCGTAGGGAGGTCGACAGGGAGTTTCAAGACTGCCTACGCCAGCTTGAGGGCTGCATGGTGCAATTACAGGGTGAGCCTGCTCCTCCTACCCAGCCCCCAGCACAGCCACCCTTGGGGTCATGAAGGTGCAGTGATGACTGCCCATGGGTGGGGATCTCAGTCCCATTGTTTCCATTGGGGGCTCATGGGCTTGCAACTTCCAAACACCCCTCCCTGTCCAAGGTGTTTACCCACCACGTGTCATATACCGCCTCTGTATGCGTCTTGTCTGTTAACCTAACCTACCTCCCCAAATATACCTACTACCCCTCCCCAACATCCCACTCTCACCTGAAAAAAAAGGGCAATCTGTTCCCACAAAAAATTTCTCTCCATACATAGCTGTCCATTTCGCACGCATGTCCACTGGACACATGTAATTCAGCCTAATTGGCATCACAATGAATTATTGTTGTCCTCACCCCCTCCCAGGGGTTTAAGTGTCCAAATCTACCTCCAAATTCAGTGTATATGGACAGCTGTTGCTGTAGAAGAAATGGGCAGCTATGGACCTTCCCTACACCCTTCCTGCACATCCCTGGCTATTTTCCCTACTGTCTTTCCTTCTTTGTGCCACTTTTTCACCACTTTCCTATTAATCCCGTTTTCTTTTCTTTTAAAGAAATTAGCGTGGGGGTAAGTGGGAGTAAGCACTTTTAAGCAGCAGTGAGCGGGTGCATGGGGGTAAGCAACACCTACACAGGTTAAGCAATTTAGAAGCTAACCAAGTGTAAGAAACTGTAACCGGAAGTTAGCAGTGCTTACCTCCACGCAAACCCACACAAACCCGTGCAAACCCGCTTACGACTGCTTTAAAGTGCCTTAATCACTCTGTATCCAACGGCCCTTGTTCTGCCCAGTAACAAAATAAACAGCCTCTGCAAGGCTCGAACCCAGGACCCTGCACACTATAGACAAAGTGATTTACCACTAAGCCATCTTATATATGTATGTTTAGAAATATATATACATATATATAAATATAGAAACCAAAAAGCGAGCTGATACCACAGGAACAAGAATAAAATTTAATGTTGAGCACTTTTGTCACAAATTACAGTTGACTTCTTCAGAAAAAACAGAGTATCACCCCTCAGATCCTTAAATACTCATTACAAAGACATCATTAACAGATGTGTTAAACACCATTTATATTTAAAGATACAGACTCCCTTTTTCTTACATAGAGAACCACAAGTCATATTGCACTGCTTAAGATATCTAACAAATGTTAAAAACGTCAAGCCTAAGATGTTAACTTAAGTTGTATGAAATAGTAAAATATTCTAATAATAATGTCGTAATAATATAATAAAAGTTAACAAATTACATAAAAAAGTTTGCTTTTAGTTTCAAAAAACTAGTCAATGACACCATGTCATTCAGCCCTGGATTACTGTTGGCATTAATCCTCAATTGCCATAACAGTTCTTTATATTCAAGTAAATATTCTGTAGGGCCTCCTCTCTCATCCACTGTAAGTTGTTCAAGAACTGGGAATTTGAAATTGTGACCTGGGTAGGTAATGACATGTTTAGCCAGTGATTTTTTTTTAAATTCACTTTCCTAATGTCATATAAATGTGGGTAAATAAGTGTTCAAAAGGCATTCTTGGTTTTGCCTATATTAAAACAGGCACATGTCTGACAAATACCAGCATATATGACATTCTTACTACTACAATTGTACTTTTGTAGTAGTTTCACCCATCCATAACCTTTAAGGAATACGCTATCACCTTCCAAGATATATTTGCAGTGGGTACACTGCTTACATTTGGACATTCTCCCTAGTTCTCCTAAGGTATTACCACCTTTTTTCCTCTCTAAGATGTTTTTAACACAGATGTCCTTTCTATACACAACCACTGGGGCATCCCCAATTCTCTCTCTCAAATCTGGGTCCGCTGACAAAATAAACCAATTCTTGAAAACAATGTCCCGAATCAGTGGGAACTGTGGTGTATAAGTTAATATAAGGCCATGGTGGAAACTACCAGAAGATGAATTACTGTTCTCAAATGGAGCACACAATCTGCAGATGTCAATCCCTAACAATGGATAGAAGTGGCCCTCAAGTCTCTTCTTGGTCACTTCATCAAGTAAGGATGTCACAAAACGCTCTGGATACCCTCTTTGTACCAACATCCTCAATAAAACATCCCTTTCTTCTAAGAAATCTTCGATCTTACTAATCATGCGGGCCAATCTCTCTCCCTGACATTTAACAAGGGAGCGTTTTTGATGGACTGGGTGCCCGCTCTCAAAGTGAAGGAGGGAGTTTGAGTAGGTTGGTTTATGATAAATAGTAGAGCAAAATTGTGTAGTAGCGTAATCTTTGCATATCATAATGTCCAAACAGTTAATGGACTCTAAATGCGTTTCCATAGTAAATTCCAAAAACGTGGTGCTGGAATTGAGGAACAATAAAAAGTCATACAACTGGTCTTGGTTGCCATTCCATAAAATCAGGATGTCATCAAGATAACGTCTGTAAAACTTACAAAATGGCATCCCTTCAGATGGAAAAACCTTAGAAAGTTCCCACTGCATCAGGACTATATTTGCAAAAACTGGTGTACAGGCAGCACCCATAGCACCCCTGTGCTCTGTTTAAACAATTGGCCCTCATAAATTACAAAACTATTCTCTAATACAAGTTCCGTCAATGTCCTTAAAGTCAAAATTTTGGTGTGCGAAAGCTTGGTGTTCTGGCACAGAAAGTCATAAAACATATCTACACCTTCATCGTGTGGAATTGCATTGAATAAGTCCTTCATATCTATTGTTGTAAAAATAATATCACTACCAAAGTATTCCTGTTTTATTTTTTAAGACAATCCCAGGAATCCTTGATAATATGTGAAAAATGACTTAGACAATTCTTTAACTGTAAGTCTAGAAATTTTGCAATTGAAAGGGTCTTAGATCCTTTTGCATCCACTATTGGTCTTAAAGGTGGATGCCGTATGTCTTTATAGATGTTTTGGATCCCAAAAATAGTGGGGATCCTTGGGTGTTGTTGGGTGCAATAACTGAATTCTGCTTCTGAAATTTGATTATTCAAAAGGAAATCCATTAATACCATATCCACATGTCTATATGCGATGTTTATCTCATTCCGGGAGACCGGTTGATACCCGTCCCCCAACATACTATCAGTGTGTCTTTCTTTGTCCATAACAACTAGTCCTCCTCCCTTATCCAGTTTCATAATCCGGATGGATTGTTTTGTTGTTTGAAATACTGTTAAGTAGGAAGATTTCTTCATGGGTTAAATTAAGTGGCGTGGCATAAGATTTCTTCTTGGAAAGGTTTCCGATATCATTCAAGCACATTCTTTGAAAAAGTTAAATGGATGGGTGCAAAGGAGGGTTTAATGTACTGACCTTCCTACATACTCCACCTAAGTTACTTACTTTGTTACCTCCCCCCATGGTCACACTGAAATTCAACTTCCTAGTATATAACATTATGTCTAGCAATGCATTTTCTAAGTTGAATTTCCTCAAGGGTACAAAATTAAGCCCCCTTTGGAAGAGGTTTGCCCATTCCTTAGTTACTACTGTACTACAAAAATTATATATTTTAAAGTCATGGTGGTCATTTTCTATTATTTCCGGTGCACCATTCTTAATGTCAGGTCCCGGGCTGAAACTCAGTGCCAATTCTCCCTTCTCCCCCTTGTTGATTCCGTGGGGGATAGGCATGTTGTTCCCCCTAGTATGTCAAGTTCAGAGGTCTCCTGAACTGGCAGTTCTGCTGCCGAATTCTCTCTGACCTTCTCAGGGATGGTTATAAAGGGATGGGACCGGGGTTGTTGTTACCATGATAGTCTGTTTCAGCCATCCTCTCATCCATAAATACATCATTGTTACTAATAGATGTAGTAGTACCAATGTTAGTTTGAACATTGGTATTTAAAAGGTACACTAAACCACTATCATATTTGGCATCTTTTGCTAGCTTCTTGTTCTTTTTGTCTTTGATTTTGTCAATAATTTTGTCAATGTTCACAAAAACAGTGTTATATTCATTAAGTTTATCTGGAAAATTCACATCATTTTTAATACAAACATCTAATTTATTCACAGCTTCCTGCATAATAAGAAACTTTTTTTCATTGTCTTTAACAAGCAGCTGTAACAGTTCACATCCCTGGTGGTTAAATAATGCAACCAAATCTTTATGTAGGTCGCTGTTAAAAGTTAAGCCATTAGGAAAATGACAATATATTAAACCTTCAGGCACTTGCTCACACCCAAGACATTCTCTCAAGTACTGGGTTTCTATTTGTAACTTTTTCCGCTTGAGACATTCTTTTTCTAAATTTTTTAACATAATGTCAACAGTACCTTGTGTGTTTGAAAGGTTCACATTGTGAGCAAACCCCATGCTGTCCCTATTAATCCATTCCAATAAATTTGACGCTTTAGTTGAATCAGAATGAAAACTAGCATTCTGCTGTATCTGTGTCCTCCGTTGCTGTAATCCAAAAGAAACGGAAGTGCTAGGTTGTGTAGCAGTAAAAGCACCTGTAGTACTGGCACTTTCTCATCGGTTGGGGCTGCCTTGCCCTAAAGGAATAGTAAGAAGGGAGTCCTGGGTACCATTGTTGCAAACAGGCTTAGACTGAACATTGTCGTTGACCAGTAAATCGATTTTGTGACCCAAACCCAAAATATGGGTATTAAAAGAGCCAATAAGATCAGTCAGCTTGTTTACAGCTGTGGTAAGTTCATCATGGAAGTCTCTGGTGCCCCCTCTGCTCTGCGTGGAAGAATCCATACTGAAAACCAAATGAAACAGTACTAAACTAAGAAACCACAAAGTGAGCTGACACCACAGAAACAAGAATAAAATTTAATGTTGAGTGCTTTCATCACAAATTACAGTTGACTTCTTCAGAAATAACAGGAGTATTACCCCTCAGCTCCTTAAATACTCATTACAAAGACATCATTAACAGAAGTGTGTTAAACACCATTTATATTTAAAGATACAGACTCCCTTTTTCTTACATACAGAACCACAAGTCATATTGCACTGCCTAAGATATCTAATGATGTTAAAAACTTCATGCCTAAGATGTTAACTTAAGTTGTATGACTTCCATGATGTTAAACCAACATTACTCCAAATGCAATATAGCAGCATTTACAGTCTGTAGTCAGGTCAGGTACATCCCCCTCCTGTGTGCTGCCCTGCCTCCACAGTGATAATTTCCAACACCAACATGATGTTCCTAGACATTGGAGTTTGTTTCCATGCAATTGGCTATGAGAATGTTACCACAGCTGTCCACATGCAATCAGCTAGGGGAGGGCTGCAATACAGCTGATCATGAGCATCATTTAAAATACACATGCTGCTGCCTAAGCAAAGCAGGTGTAGGTCTCCACATCCACCAGAGAGGGAGTGGGAGAGGCAGACAGAGGCAAAGACAAGTCAGGGAGGGGTTGGGAGAGTAAAACCTAAGCATGTTTGTGTCAGACACCTACCAGCACAGGGAATCAAACCCCGGATGACTGTGTAGTGCTATCACAGTTCTATGCAGTTATTGGATGTGACTCATGGGTTACCTGTTGTGGAGCCCTCAGAACATATATGTGACGGTGAGTGACATCTGCAAAAGAGGTACGGTAGCTATACGGTAGGTGACGTACACATGCCTGTCTGCATGAAAAGGTGCCACCGTCAACACAGCCACACTCTCACAGAAACACACACACATTGACACACTTGGCAGGGCCAGGATTAAAACTCATCAGTAGTGGGATTGCCACAACACTTCACTGTGCAGGTATCACATGCATCACTCGGGTCATACGGAGGTTGTATCGGCAAAGGGTATGAGGAGGTGTCTGACATCAGACAGCATGCTTCAGTATGCCAATGGGGGTTGTAGTGATTGTGGATGTGAACATACGCACCATACAACACACACACAAACACACAGGGTGCCAGTACTGACATGCATGGGTGGATGCCTGCATGGGAGTGTGGTGGTCGACTGTGCCAGACGGCTATACAAGGCTAGGTGATGGCTATACCTTAGCATCAGGCCACATGACAATGGTCTGCATTGTGGTTCAGGGCTGTGCTTTCTGCATTTGCCCACATAGGTGGGTATTGTATCTCCCATCCAGTCACCTGGGTGACTATTGTGTGTGGCCAATGCTGTGCATCGCTTGCCATGTATGTGTTCCTTAGTCCATGTCATGGACGGTGTCTGGGATGTGCACACCTCCCACACACATGTACAGTGACATGTGGAACTGTACCTGGGGTGTCTGGCCCATGTTGTGAACACAGATTATCAGATGTGCCAGTCTTGCCCACCTGTGGCGGGAACTGGTAATGGGCAGCAGGTTCACCCTGCACCTACATTGATAGCATGCTAACGGCATTCCCTGGTGGCAGTGGCATCTGTCCATACAGGGCAAGTTGTCAGGCATGGTATGTCCTTTGTGGGTCACATGTGACGGCACCACAGATGTTGCAAGTGTCCATTGGGGATCATTGGGAGGGTGCACTGTCTGCATGTATGTGCATATTGGACAGATGGACAGAGTGCCATGCTCTCTGTAGCCCATGGCTATCACTCCATAGTTACTATTAGTGGCCAATATGCAGTGTACTACCCACATATTGGCTGTTGCCTAGGCATGTGTGTGTGTGTGTGTGTGTGTGTGTGTGTGTGTGTGTGTCTGTGTGTGTGTATGAGACATGGGTTGAGAGTGTGCTCTGGGTGATACTGGAGTTACTAACTGTGATTGCCTGGCCTTGATGTCACATGTATGGGTATGGCTTTGCACCCCAGCCTCCCAGCTATTTTACATCTGTTATCCCTGTACGGTGGACATTGTGATATATAGTAGGGCCACCATATAAGAATTATGCAAAAGCCGCTCCACGTTGGCCACAGGTGTCACACACTCACAACAACATCCACACAGGATATGAGTTACAAGCGCACACACACACACACACACACACACACACACACACACACACACACACACACCTACCTGTCATGTCTGGGAGTAGAACCCCTACCTAACTAGTTTATAACATAACAGCACTACGCAGTTATAGTATGTGCCACGAAGATTACTGGAGTACTCTTTCCCCAAAGGTGTAGATCACATTAGATGATATCAGCAGGATTGCCAAAGTAGGACATGCTAATTGTAGTGAGTGTGACTAGCCTAAAATGCATTGCTCCATACACAGACAGTGACACCCACACAAAACATCCACAACAGACATGTGTGGGTATAGAACACCTAACAGAGGTCTATATCACACTACAGCATGGAGCTGTTATAGAACGCACCACAGGGATTACTGGAAAACTCCTTCACCAAAGGTGCATTTCACAATGAATGACATCAGCAGGATTGCCAAAGTTGGACATTCAAATTGTAGTGAGTGTGATTAGCCTATAATGCATTTCTCCATACACAGACATTGAAACACACACAAAATATCCAGAACTGCCATGGGTGGGGATGGAACCCTACCACAGTTCTAAATCACACTACAGCAGTACACAGTTATGGCACGCGCTATGGAGATTACTGGGCTACAACCTTCCCAGAGGTGTATTTCTAGGTGGGTGACATCAGCAGCCTTGCCAAAGTTGAGTATATGAATTGTAAGGAGTGTGAGTACCCTAAAAAGCATTGCTCTCTACACAGACAGAGTCAGGCAGACACACACACAGACACACACTTGTCATGTCTGGGATTAGAACACCAACCTAACTACTTTATCACACTACAGCAATACACAGTTATAAGACGTGCTACGGAGATTACTAAACTACAGCCTTCCCAGAAGCGTATTTCTAGGTAGGTGACATCAGCAGCCTTGCCAAAGTTGAGTATATGAATTGTAGGGAGTGTGAGTACCTTAAAAAGCATTGCTCTCTACACAGACAGAGTCACACACACACACACACACACACACACACACACACACACACACACACACACACACACTTGTCATGTCTGGGATTAGAACACCTACCTAACTACTTTATCACACTACAGCAGTACACAGTTACAGGACGCGCTACACAGTCAGACACACACACAAACACAGACACACACTCACAGTTGCCAAGTCTGGGATTTGAACTCCTACCTAACTAGTTTATTACAATACAGCAGTACACAGTTATGAGACGCGTCACAGAGATTATTGGCCTACAACTCTCCCAAAGGTGTATTTTACATTGGATGACCTCAGCAGGCTTGTCATAGTAGGGCTATGGGGAGGGCAGTGTGTGTGTGCATGGGCCATAACCCATTCATCTACGGGTTGACACCACATGTGGGCACACACAGGATCATATTTCACAGTTACGTGTATACAGCTGCTAGATGACTATGCCCTTGTACAGTC
The DNA here is from genome assembly GCF_019279795.1 of Protopterus annectens. NCBI lineage: Eukaryota > Metazoa > Chordata > Ceratodontiformes > Protopteridae > Protopterus > Protopterus annectens. The sequence goes on from NC_056741.1 coordinate 649,603,438, forward strand.
ATGTTGCACAGCTAGCACGTGCACCACATAGTCTGTCAAGCTGACAGATACTGGTGGCTAGTATCTGCAGGGAGTGACATCTGCACCTCATGTGTTTGGGGCCATTTGGCTGTGTGCTGGGTGGGACAGGCCTGGATGGCTCCTTGTCACAGTCACCCTCTTCCACACGTCTATGTCAGTCTACCTTTGGCTTATTATAGTGTGTTGTCCTTACATAAAGGTGTGTATTCCTATCCAGTGTGTGTGCAAGGCATAAGTGGTGCATACTGCTGAGTGTCTCCACCAACAATAGAGACTGCCATACAAGTCTGGTCCACTGGTGTTTGCAGACATGGCCTTCAAGTGTGTGAGCATGCCCAGTATGACCTTTCAGTATGTTGTCGACTGACATTGCCTTCATTTCTCTAAGTGTGTGAGCAAGCCCAGTATAGCAGTCTGTATTGCATGTTTGGATCGAGTCCAGGTAGTTTGTACTGCAGTGCTGACCTTTGTGTTGTACACCAACAGGTAGCATACTGTCTCTGCAGGGTATCCATCAATCATTTCACATTGACTGTTACTACATTTCTGCATTGCGGGGGGGGGGCACACCTGTTTCTACATTTCTACACAGGGTTGGGAGGCACATTTGACTATTTCTACATTTCTACACAGGAATGGGGGGGGCATACCAGACTGTTACTATATTTCTAGGTAGGATGGGGGGCACACCTGGACTATTTCTACAGTTCTACACAGGATTGGAGGGGCACACCTGACTGTTACTATATTTTTATGTAGGATGAGGGGGCACACCTGACACTTGTACACATTTGCTAGGACTGTACTGGTATGCCAGGTACTCCATTTCAGTCTGTAGTCTTACCTATCATGCTGGCTAGAGGCATACCAGTGTACTACAGATCTTAGCTTTTAATTACCTACATATTGGTTTCTGACATCCTACCCTTCAGAACTGACATCCCACTGCCTGACCTGCTGTAGTCTATCTGTGTAGGCCTGGGGGGTTACCCATAGGCCTCATTCAGAGGCCATAGCATAGCCTTTGTTTGTGTTTGTCTACACCTGTCCTGCTGGCTGGGACTGTTGTTGCTTATGTGACCCCCCCCCCGACTGGCATGTGTGAGTCACTTATCTTGTTGGTGTCCCAGTATTGAGGGTGGTGCTGCAGGGCTGCCTATGTTGGATGCACATAGTGCACTCCCTACAAATGGTTAGGCACAGGTACTGTAAGTTTGGCATCCCTTTTACTGTATGTGAGAGTTAGAAAGAGGTGTTATTCCCTGGGTCCCTCCTGTAACAGTGTATTTGCTATGAGTTGCCTCTTTCCCAAGGCCAGGGCATACTGGGCATGCCCCCTTCTGCCTACTGGGGCAGGATCAGATTGTTCCTCCGAGTCACTCTCTGCCTGTGCAGGCCTTGGCAATGGCGGGAGACTGTGTGGCCCTGCCCCGTGCTGTTCCTGCTGCAGATGTTTCCGCAGGATCATACTGTGTAGCATGGCACATATAAGGATGATTTGGGTACATGTAGCAGGTGTGTATTGCAAGGCTCCACCGGATGTGTCCAGGCACCAGAACCATGACTTGAGGATCCCAAACACACACTCTAATATAAGTCTGGTCTGTGCATGTGCCTCATTATGGAGTTCTTGTTCATGTGTGTGTGCATTTCTGATAGGTGTCATCATCCACAGCTACAGTGCGTATCCAGCATCCCCCACTAGGTGACCGTGAGAGATGTCCTCATTGGAAAATCTCTGGTACAGCTGCGTCACATGCCAGATGTGGGAATTATGATAGCATCCAGAGCAGCCAGCACACACATTCATTATTATGCCCTAGGCATCGCACATGACCTGGCAGTTGATGGAGGGGAAGCCCTTATGGTTGACATAGACCCTACCCTGCTCACTGGGTGGTACTTTGATGCATATGTGCATTGAGTCTATTGCACCCACTACCTCAGGGTATTCTGTTATTTGGTGGAAGAGACGCATATTGCTGGCCAACGCTTCACGGGTATTGGGGAAATATACGTGCTCACTGACATGTGCTGACATGGCATCCAGGAACTTGTGGAGTACCCTGGATGCTGATGCCTGTGAAATCCCAATCATATCCCCAGTTGGCATTTGGAAGGTACCTGTAGCTAGTATTCTTAGGCCTACACATACCCTGGTATCCAGTGAGGTGGGTTCCCCTCTGTTAGCTCTGTATGTCAGACGTGGCCAGCAAAGCTCAACAATTTGCTGTAGGAAGTCCCTGTCCACCCTATCCACCCTATAGTGCTCCACTATCTCCAGCTCATGTATCCCCTGGGAGGTTACCCGGGGTCTGTACACTCTTCTCCATCTCCTCACTGTGGGTTGGTTGGCAGCATTCACATCCTCACCACCCTCAGCCTTTTCCACAAGTTGTATGATAGCTATTTCAGCCCTTATCATTTTGCTGTTGTGAGTTTTAGAAGTTCCCTGCTGGTTTACACCGGGGCTGTAGAGTGTGGGAAAAAACAATGGGGAAGGTGTTTGCTTAGTTTATAGTAGTGTTCTGGGTTGGACTGGTCTGCTGCCTGTGTAATTGGAAGACTCTGATACATTTCACCTGCCAGCTAAGCTAGTTTTTCTTGATTACCTTCCTACTGCTGTTTTCCCTTCCCATTGCCTTCCTGTTTAAGCCCAGGGGTGTGCCGCACAAACAAGAGTGCTCAAATGGCACACTGCTGGTGTTTCCAGGTTTAACTTGTTTTTTCTTCCAGTAAAATACAGTGGGCAGCACGCACACCTGCTTAGGCTTTGTAAAGAGTGCTAAGCAGGTTTAGATACACCCCCTAGCTTAGCTATGCTAAGCTAGGAGCAAACCCGAGCCACAGGTCTCCAATCCGCTTACAGTATGCCTGACACACACCCTCATGATGTCACCTAAATCCTAGGCTTGCCCCAGGCTATTCCTAGTCTTACACTGTTGGTACCTGACTCACATGCTGGGGAAAACTGAGATTCTATCCTTCCCCTCATTTGCATAGGATTGCCTGATAATGCATAGTTACATGTTTCACACTGAGCTTAGCAACCACTACTAACTGTCCGGATTATCTTCTGCCTGCCATTGACTTGCATGGCAGAATACTGATTTTAGTTAGAATGCTTATTTTAGGTTTATTTTATTATTTTCCCCCAATCCTGTTTGCGTGCCGCCGCCCTACGCTTAAATAGCCGAGATCGGCTAAAAAAAAATAAAAGTTTATTTTTTAATTTTTTTTTTTTTGTTTGCAATGCCAATGGTCTTATACTTGGCCACTGGCATGCTTACTACATGATATGCAGCCTTTATTTGGAGCTGTCATAGCTCCGTTTTGGATTTTGCAGAAATGTACTCGGTTACTAACCGAGTACATTTCTGCAGATTGCACTAGTCTTGCACGGACTATTGCAAGCTTCTTGGATTGCAAAATCACCTCATTTGCATGGATTTCACCTACAAATGGGGTGATTTGCATACCAGGGCTTAGTCCGTGCAAGATTAGTGCAGGAGCGCTCGTGCACGGCCCTATAGGCTGTTCCTGGATCGCACGGCAGACATATTGCCTGCCTGAGCTCCTGCACCAATCTTGCACTCCATGCAAGCTTTCAAGAATCTGGTGGAGAATGATTACTCATAGATCCAGACTGTTTCCTAAAAGAATCTTATTGCAATTTGGACATTCACTTTGAAAACATTTGCTTGAAGTGGCCCTGTCACAGTTTTGTGTCATATGTAATAATATATATATATATATATATATATATATATATATATATATATATATATATATAGCCATTATCTATAAAGCTAATCTTAAAGTGACTCTCTATAATGAAGTTCCATCACTAGACTCCAGAGCTGAAATATTATCTATCAAACTCCAAATTAACAATAATAAATCAATCTTTCTAATTTGTTTGTACCTTCCCCCTGGAAATAATTCACATATTCTTGAAAACTTACTTAACTCACTTTCTAACCAACTACCCCAAGAAACCATAATACTTGGTGACTTCAACATTGACTGGTTAACCTGCTCATCCCAGCACCCTACTAACTACATAAACCTCCATGGGTTCTCTCAATTAATAACCACTCCAACTAGAATCCACAAACCTAATAAAAAAGAAACAACTCTAGATTGGATCCTTATTAACAACCACCCTGACATCTACACACCAGGAACTCTTCCAGATAATATTAGTGACCATATGCTCACATATGTTATTAGACAAAAATTGCATATCCCAACTACACATAAACTCAAGACATCCCGCTCAAAAAAATTCTTCAATCCAGAAAAGTTCCTGGCTGAATTAAAAGCATGTGACTGGTCACCACTGACTCACCTTGAACTTAATGAGGCAGTGGCCTACTTTAATACAAACTTTCTACAGATCCTTGACTATCATGCTCCCATTCACTCTGCTAGGATAAGATCCAAAACAGCACCATGGTTAACTAGACAAACAAAGAATAAAATGGTCCTGAGAAATAGAATGTGGGCTAAATGGAGAGCTACCAAATGTCCATCAGATCACCTCCTCTTTAAACAATTAAGAAATGCTACTAAGAAAGATACTCTTACAGACAAAAAGGAATTTTATCTACACCTTCAACAATCCACTCAACATACCCCTCAAAAGTTCTGGTCAAGTATTAACACACTTCTTAAACCAGGACATCCAACTACTCCTACCCCTTCAGGCTTTAACCTTAACAATTCCACACAGATCCTTGATGCCTTTAACAAATATTTTACAGAAGTCATTCAAACCCTGGCTAATTCATTACCCTCATCCACAGTTAACTTGACAAATACCCCTAGCACCTCCTTGAATGCCTTTCACCTTCAACCTGTAGCTACATCTCTTATTTACAAACTTCTCAAGAAACTTAAACCTTGTACTCCATCCGCTGATCTACTACCATCCGAATACCTACAAATTGCTGCAGAAGCTATAGACTACCCCATATCCATACTTATTAATAGGACTATCTCTGAGGGGAAAATTCCCACCATATGGAAAATATCTCATATAATTCCTCTACATAAAGGTGGCTCCTCTACTGAATTCTCAAACTTATCGACCTATTGCCTTACTCTCCCCATTAGCAAAGATTATGGAAAGATGCATACACAAACAATTTCTCAACTATCTTCTACAAAACAGATTACTAGCCAATTGTCAACATGGTTTCAGACCTTCCCATAGCACTACAACTGCCCTCCTCTCTTTCACAGACACCATAAATAACAATAAAAACAACAATCTTTTTTCCTCTGCTCTATTTCTAGACTTGTCAAAAGCTTTTGACATGGTTAACCATAACATACTTCTTGATAAACTAAATCAATATTCTCTTGGCTCACAAGCACTTCAATGGTTTAGGAGCTATCTCCAAAACAGGCAACAATCAGTGCTATGGGAAAACAACCTTTCTTCCTTACTACCAGTAAACATTGGAGTTCCTCAAGGCTCTATTCTAGGTCCCCTTCTTTTTTCTTTATTTATAAATGACCTACACATGAATACACCTCAAGCCATCTGCATTCAGTATGCTGATGACTCAACTTTAATCTGTTCTGCTAATAATGTGTCCTCCCTCCAGTCCCTCACCCAAACAGTCTTCCACAATGTAGAAAAGTGGTTTATGGAACACTCCCTTCTTCTTAATGCCAAAAAAACAAAACTTCTTCTCTTCACTCCTACTCACAAATCTTCCACACCTTTCTTTACCATCTCCTCTAATAATGCTACCTGTATTAACCCAGATATGACCACTCGCCTACTAGGTGTAACTATTGATAACCGTCTTAATTTTGATGACCATATTAACAACACCATTAAATCAGTTAACAAAAAATAGGTACTCTCTACCGAATTAAACCCTTTCTTACCACAGCAGCTAGAAAGACCATTGCCCAGACCCACCTGATCTCTACCCTTTTCTATGCCACTGCTATATATACTAACTTATCAAAGAATAACTTGACCAAACTCTCTACCTGTTATAATAGTATATCTAGATTCATTTCAGCTACTCCCTTTAGAACTCACCATTGTCTCAACCTCTTGCAACTTGATTGGTTAGAACTAAATAACCACTTACTCTATCAGCAACTACTTATCGTTCATAAGTCTCTTCACTACCCAGAAGCTACCCCAAGCCTTACAAAACTTATCTCACCTTATAAGAACCTAGCTACTCTACGCTCTGCTAATAAACTTCTAGTAGCCTCTACTAAATCATACAATAAAGCTGGTGACTCATTATTTGCAAACTCTGTTGGGAAAATCTGGAATCAGCTCCCTCAAGAAATAACTAACCTAAACTACACACCCCTATTCAAAAAACACATCAAAGAATATCTTAAAACTCAGTGGCTTTGTCCTTGTACTAAACCCGACTGAAATTACTTCTCCCTTTCTCCTACCTTCCCTCACTATCCCCTAACTGTCCCTCTAAATTACATAACTAATTGATGCCAGCTACTTCTTTTATATTACATTTAAAACAATTTGTTTTATCTTCCTTCTGCATGTTTGACCATCTTGTGATATTTTCTTATAAGTTATTATTATGCTAACTTTAGTATGTTGCATTCCAGAAATTTGTATTGTTAACCAGCTGTCTTTGGTTAACTTGCCTTGTGCTTGCTAACTGTTTTTTTGATTGTTACTTTCTTACACAAGCCTACCATTGTACTTTTGTAATCTGCTTTGCTTTTTTGCTGTAAATTGTTTTCGTACTTCATGAAATTGGAGCTTTTCTCCCCGGGCCTCTACTGAAAACGGATATATGTCCAGCTAGACTAGCCCGGTCAACAAATGTAAAATAAAATAAATAAAATAAATATATATAAAAAACTATACATATATATATATATATATATATATATATATATATATATATATATATTCACACTCACACACACACACACACACACACACACACACACACACACACACACACACACACACACCTTTGCCTTCTTTGCACAGGGACAGTGGTGTTCATTTTCAGAGGAATAGACTTCAGACACATTCCTGAAGTACTTTCTTAATGACCCCTGTGCCTGACACCCTTTAACAACAGACTTTCCTGCCTACCCTCTGACTTGTTATTGCATCTTGTCCTACAGATGGCCTGGACGTGTATACAGAAGGAAATATGGTGATATAACAAAATGTTATATCTATGAGATATTTCAATCCTTACATGAAGGCCCTAATGCAAATATTTCCTGGAAACTACACTGATTATTTAACAGTATTCAATAAACATGCAAAAGTTGCACTGATTTCCAAAGTATTGCATTTTTATTGAAGATAATACACTTAAGGGATGTCAAACATTTAAATTACATGTATAAATCACAAATGTACTAAGGGGAATAAATTATAACACCAGTCATTCTTCTTAATGGATATCAACAGCCCTTTAAATGTCATAAAAACACAATTTAAATGTCATACCATATAGTAATATTTATCTATATCACTGCAGCATTTGAAATAGTCTTTTATGTCTCTGCGCATGGGTAAATTCATATTTTAGATTTGGAGGGGAGAGGTGTATTATAAAGGAATGCTTTAAATCCCAGTCCAGCATTGATTATGGAGAAGGCATCCGATCATTAGCTTCTCTGTATAGCACTCAAGAGAATTTAATTGTGAAGGTTTCAGGCAACAACAGTTGTATGCAACTGCCTGTCTGTTGTTTCTGAAAGCTGCATACTGCACATTCATCTGAGAAAAACTGTACTAAAATGTTAACTCTCCCTCTGCTGTCCACCAGATATTCCTATGTAGATATCTGTTCCTAATACAATGACATTAGTTCTATCCAGTTTTACTTTTGTACATACTTACACTGCAGTACTTGTGAGATTCACACATATCATGAGATTCGCACATACCATACACAGAGAGAACATCCAAAACAAGCAAACATATACAGTAAAGACACATGTGCACACACACCACATGTACACACACACCCACATACCCACACCCACACGCACCCACACACACCCACACACACCCACCCACACACACAGCCCAAACACTCTGTCTCTGTGTAGCATTTGAATGGAGCCCATGAAATAAATAGACTGATCCCTTGACCATCTTCTCTCCACAGAAAAAAAAAGTGAAATACTATCATATTTATCCAGATAACTGAGGCCAATTCTTTGTTTTTCTTACTTTGGAAATGCTGATGCATTTCAAGCTAGAATATGTGTAGGGTGTTATATTCAATAATTGGTCTAATAAAAGGAGGAATATAGGGGTATTAAGACTTTAGATCTTACTAATACATTTTTGGTAATAAACTAGGCAATAAAAAAAAATTTCTTTACTGCAACTGACACAATGATCAAACAGTTAATTGCTGAAAAATTTGCCTATATCTGTAGGTGTGAGATCATCTTTAAGTGGAATTCCATTTATGTGATAATCAGTAGGAGAAAACTGATTCCCAAATGCAATTACACTACTTATATTTGTTGACTTAAGTCTAAGGCCATAATATCAGGTACTGACTATACAGCTTTTCATGGAGACCATAGGACTCTGCGGGGAAATCAATAATGACATCTAGTTTGCAGTTGTACGCAAACATATTCAATCGCAAACCTGGGAAATCTGTCTTCACATCAGAGAAGTAGATGCTAAATAGGTGACTGCCCAGCACAGACTTGTGAGAGGCTCCTCTTGTGATTAATGTCACAGATATAAAAGGTACCACCAACTCTCACCATGTGTGCATGACCAGATATTTAATTAGAAATCCATTTAGTAATACAGGGGTCGATATTTAACTTATGTTTATTGGCAAAACCTGCATCAGTGCTAGCTACAAAGTGGTATAAACATTGGTTCTAGGTGATTTGGTCACATTAACTAATGTTGCTGTAATGCCCACACCTCATGTAAAAATGAGGAAAAGGACTGCCTCTTACCCACAGAAAATGAAAAGAAGAACAAAGGCCTGTGGGAAATAGGAACATCCATCTAAATATCTGGACATTTAATTAGCATAAAATTTGAATACCCAATAGCACATAACATCTAGTTTGCAGTTGTGCACAAACTTAAATCGATCACAAACCTTGGAAATCTGTCTTCACATCAGAGAGGTAGATGCTAAATAGAAGACTGCCCAGCACAGACTCATGAGAGTCTGCAGGAACATGGGATACTACTTAGAAACCCAGAAAACACTTCACTGCCAAATATCCAAATAAAACAAAACTAAGTAATCACCAAGAACGTAGTATTTAATGAAGCTTTCGGGCACACATCCCTTCATCAGCATACATAATCACATCTAAATGTTCTTTATATAGAGGGTTATTTAAAAAGCACATGATCAGAACCAGCCTATAAAAATATATCTAATCTATTACATCATTACATAATTTAAAAACATATAATCAACCATTTATATTTGAAATTTTTATAAAACTTTAAAAATAACAAGATTTACTAAACATCAATATCATTTAAAAAGCTGTATAATAATATACATGTACATATATTTGGCATATATTTATCTTATGTCCAACAAAACAAAAAGTTGTTTTTAAAAATAAGAAACAAGCGGAGATTTCTGCTTTTTTACCGTTTCGGTTAAAACAACCGGAAAAGGTAATAATTCGGAAAGTGCAACAGGAGAAAAATCCAAATGTAGCAGTATCACAGCAGCAAGCAGTGCAAGGGGCAAAAAGGAAGAACGACAGCCCACGGCAAGTCAACAAACTACCCCGCAGATAAAGGTAGTTGTTCCTACCATCAATGAAGGTACTTTAAACTTAACACAGTGTTGTTTATCTGAAGATCATTATAAACTGTTGAGCAAAGGATTGAAATTCATACCCTTTGCTATGGACAATATAGCTAATGCAATTATTGATCTTAGACTATTCACAAGAAGTATAATGTTACAGTTATTATTTACAAATACGAACTCTACTGAAATTTCTTATAAAAAGTCTAGTACTTTTATTCCTCAGCTATCACCTGTGTTATTGGCTTTCACCAATATAGTTGAAATTGAATTAAGGTCACTATATTCAAAGAAATGTGATAAAGCAAGAAAATATAATTTAACATATGGGGAATATCAAGCTCTTTTGGAATTAAGGAATGATAAAGAATTAATTATAAAGCAGGCAGATAAGGGTGGGGCTACCGTGCTTATGGATAGAAGTTTTTACAATACAAAATTTAAAAACTTTCTTGCTGATGTCAATACATTTAAACAAATAACCGTTTTGGAAGTAAAGAACCAAATAATGCAAGTAAATATGGTTATATATGACATGCAGTTAAATAATGAAATTTCATTAGATCTATTTAATTATTTTTCTGTTCCATGCCCCAAAATTCCACATATCTATGGAATTCCGAAAATCCACAAATCATTACAAGACCCTCCACTGAAACCCATTGTTTCAGGTTGAGGGTGGGTGACTGAACCCATCTCTAAATATTTACAAAAAGAATTGGCAAAATTATTACCTAGGTGTAAAAGTATTATAAAGGATACAACTGATTTTTTGAGTAAATTAAACACATGGTATGGCATGGCAACAAATGAATATATTTTGGTAACACTTGATGTGGAATCACTATTTACAGTCAGTCCCATTGATTATGGTATTGAAGCCATAAGGAGATTATTATTAATGGACCCCACTAAGCAACCATGTGAAGTAGAAAAATTATGTTTACTGTTAGACCTAGTTTTGACTAAGAATGTATTTATCTTTGATGGTATTCCTTACAAACAACTAACAGGAGTAGCCATGGGAACCTCAGTGGCAAATACATTTGCAAATCTTGTGCTATATTATTGGGAGAAGAAATATGTATTAAGTAATAATAATGCACACAATGTATATGTGAAAAGTTACGTCAGATTTGTGGATGATTGTTTTTTTATATGGGAAGGCAATGAAGAGAATTTATTGCTTTATTTATCTTATCTTATTTAAATAACACAACCAACTTTTTAAAGTTTAAAATGGATTATTCTAGGCACAGTATAGTGTTTCTGGATGTTAAACTGTATAAAAGAAATGAAAAATTGGAAATAATGATCCATAAGAAAGACGTACATAAAGTAAGATATTTGAAAAAAGCAAGTATGCATCCCCCACATATATTTAAGGGAATTGTTAAATCACAAATGATTAGGGTGAGTAAATTAACAACTGACAATAAACAATATGAAGCTGAGATAGCTAAAATGAAGGATGAGTTTGTAACCAATGGTTACACTGAGATTATTGTAAATAATATTATAGAAGAAGTGAATTTAGGTAGACGTAATATGTTTAGACCAGTGTTTAATGTCCCTTTAATACAAATGGAGGACTCATATACAACACAAAGGATAGGGCAACAACAAAAAAGTAGATATGTCATGACATACAATGGGTATACATATCAAACTACTAAGATTATTGAAAGAAACTGGCCAATATTAATGGCTATGCCAGAAATAGAAAAACTGATAGGCCCTAAACCTAGTTTTGCGTATAGAAACCATCAATCTATAAAAAATATATTATGTTATAAAGATTTTAAGGAAACACGCAAGCCAGAACAAGGTAGGTTAGGCACTTATAAATGCCAAAACTGTACTTGCTGTAAAGATATATTTGAATCTGATCAAATATTTAAACATCCTATTACAAATAAGGAATATAAGTTTCATATAGTAGCAACATGTAACACGAGTAGATTAGTCTACCTCGCTACCTGTACGCATTGCTATGCATTTTATATAGGGAAAACTACTAGACGGCTTAAGGACCGTATTATAGAACATAGATCTGAAATAAATAGGAAAAGTACAAACAAATGCCCTATATAAACATATCATGGAATTCGAGACTCATAATTTCAAATTTAGAGTGGTAGATATAGTTGAGCAAGGTATAAGAGGTGGTGATATAAATAATGCTATAGAGTTAAAAGAATTAGACTGGATAATTAGACTACAGGCAGATTTAAATCCAGGTCTCAACAGTGCAGTTAGTATAAAGCCTGTTTTAGTCAGAAAGCAGTTAGAAATAAAATAAAATAAGATAAATATATGCCAAATATATGTATATGTATATTATTATACAGCTTTTTAAATGATATTGATGTTTAGTAAATCTTGTTATTTTTAAAGTTTTATAACAATTTCAAATATAAATGGTTGATTATATGTTTTTAAATTATGTAATGATGTAATAGATTAGATATATTTTTATAGGCTGGTTCTGATCATGTGCTTTTTAAATAACCCTCTATATAAAGAACATTTAGATGTGATTATGTATGCTGATGAAGGGATGTGTGCCCGAAAGCTTCATTAAATACTACGTTCTTGGTGATTACTTAGTTTTGTTTTATTTGGATACTACTTAGAAACAAAATATAAGCACATTATCAAAGACACAGTTAGATTGTAATAAATGGTGTTGCAAATTTCTACTATACAAGGGCATTTATTTTTGCTTTAGAAAAAGGGAGATTTAAGATGCCTGCCCTCTTTCTTTAAAATTTTGTTGCCACTAGTATATTGGTCATGCAGTGTATTTTTCTGTGTACTAGATAGCTTCAAAAATCACTTGTGATGAGAAATTCAGAAAATTGTGTGAAGGGGTAAATCATGCCTGAAAATAGTGACATAACTCCAAAACTAGGGACATCATGTGCAGAGGTAAATCAGGCCTGAAAATGGAAATATTCCTCCAAAATAGGGACAGTTAATAGGTCTATGGCCTGCATAAGGAATTTTATCAAATGCCTTGGCAAAGTTGAGATATATAATATGGATGTACTGACTTATACTCATAAATGACTAGCCAAATTAAGCAAGACCAACCCCTCACAAAAGCATGCCGACGAGGACTGAATGCTTGCAATTTACTAATTTCTCTGTTAAAGACACTGAATATAATTCATTGCATGATTTTACAAAAAATAACAACAGCAGCAGCAGCGGAGCTAATAAGATGGCTTGTTACTAGGCTCAGTTACAACACTTCTCTAATGTAGAGGCATTATAACTACTGATCTATACACCTCAGACACTTACCCAGAGGACAGACTGAGATTAAAAAGCTTGAGTAGGCATTCAAAACAGCGTACATTGTGCTAACAACACAGCATCCTGGTATGTTGTCTGGCACCATGAAACTATTATTTTTATTTTGGTAATAGATACTAGGGCCTTATCCATAGTGATAATAAGAGGGCAATAATATAAGAGTCAAGGGACAAAGGAAAAAAATGATGTAAAATTTGTTAGCCAGGACATTTGCCATCATATTGATATCAGAAGAGGCAGTGTCACTCACTTCAGGTTGAGTGTAGTGCTGGGTATTAATTCTAATGCTCCTAGATTTAAAAAAAAAAAGTTTGTGATCATCTTTTAAAGAGTTAGCCATTTTCAATTTGTATTGATGATGTAGCTAATATTCCTGCAGACTTGATTTGACTTCTGATTGATGGACATTTTATGCACCCTAATTATCTCCTAGCATTATAAAGTTTATTTATCTCAGAGTTGCACCAAATGAGTTTGCTCCTGAATTTCCCATGATACTTATGCCCAATATATAATGATATCACTATAAAAGTCATGGGTAAATGCAGTGGCTTTAAAAAATTGGGCCAGACAGAGGAAAAAACGTTTTAAAATTCTCAACCCCCTCGTATAGAAATATGAGGTTGGCTTTGGGTAGAGCCTGAAAATAGCTGAATGTGTGATCAACATGGTACTAATTCTGAAAGCAAAGGTGACTGTCTGCTCATCAGATTTGATAAAGAAAGGGATAACATTAGTAACTATAAAGGCAACATCAGAATTCATAAAGACAAGGCCAAGTATATTTATCCTACCAGTGAGATCTTTGACAATTTGATCCATGGAATTGGTATTAGGAAAATATAAGAAATGCTAGGCATACTTACTGGTGGATTTGATGGTTCCCTGTTGATGGATAAATAAATGAATCTGCCCATCTATGGTTCGGATTAACAGATGTGAAATCCATCTTATTAAGATAATGTGGACCTCAGATAATACAAAAGGGAATCTACAGCTAGCAGAAATGTGGAAATTCATTTTGTAAAGTGACAAAAATTCCATTATGTTCACATTCAGAATCCTGAAGGATATGGCATGAGTTAATATTCATGCTGATTAAAATAGCTACTCTTATCATCTGACAATCTGAAAAGCTGATAGCTGCTGTACCCTGTTACAGAGGATGTTAGCAGAATATCAAAATCAAGACTCTGTAAAAACACATATACAAGTGACATGAAAGCCTCCAGATCTAGCAAAGTATTGTTAATGTGCCCACCTCTGAGAAGAGATACTTCAATGTAGACAGGCTTAGAATTTGTTAAGCTGGAATGCCTAACAAATTAACTTCACCTAAAAAAGGCACAATGAAGAAACAAATGGTCTTAGCCAATATGCAGACGCCCAGAGCAGAGAGATAAAGGTCATCGCTGCAAAGTAGGCCAGAAATTCAGTTATTTCCTCTCATGATGTATCACAACAGATCCCCTTAGAAAGGCACCATTTAATAAGCAAAATTTGGCTTCATTATCAGAAAAAGTAATAACGTGCTTAAGAGAAGTATCTTATCTGCCCCAGATACACGAATATTGAGCCCAGTTGTATATCTCTCTGCAGCTTTCCCAGGATACAGCACTTAAGGGAAATAATAAAGTATACTCATGTTTTGAATATAGTGTCTTAACATTTTTGGTCACATCCTTAATCCTGGTGCCACACAGACAGGTGACAATGGTCCTTTCCATGCACAGCTAGGTTGAGTGCAGCATCAGGGCACATCACCTATCACTAATAAATTAAATCTCACACACTGCATATCCTTAACAGGTTAAAACTATATTGCAACTACATAACAGACCCAGTTTTGCCAAGTTGTTAAAATCATTACATAAGCCACAAGGACCTTATCTGGACAAACTTCAGCCATTTAACATTACTCACTCCACTACATCTACACTTGCACCATACAAGCACACAGAGTCATCGTCAAC
Source organism: Protopterus annectens (assembly GCF_019279795.1). Taxonomy (NCBI): domain Eukaryota; kingdom Metazoa; phylum Chordata; order Ceratodontiformes; family Protopteridae; genus Protopterus; species Protopterus annectens. The sequence goes on from NC_056741.1 coordinate 649,618,553, forward strand.
CCCCTTTCCCCCCCATTTTCTACATGGTAAGAACAGCACTAAGGAAAATAAAGTAAGAGAAAGCAGCAGAAGAGGTCAAAGAGAACAGATTATGGTGGTTCAGGCACATATGGAGGAAACCAGAAAAAAATCCGGTGAAGAAGATTTGGGACACAATGGAAGAAAGCAAGAGGAAACAAGGGTGTCCAGCAAAAAGATGGATGGATTGTGCGACAGAAGATCTACTACAGTCAGCCATGAGTGTGAAAGAAGGCAGGTGAGTGTCAATGAATAGAGAGATGGCGACAAGTGACATGACAACCCTACCCATATAGCAAAAAAAATGGGAAAAAGGGGGTTGAGGATGATGTTGCTGTCCCCCTGCAAATTATCTCTCAGACCAAAATGTATTGCCAGTTTTACTTTTGGGCTACAGAAGGCTATTACTGAGAATGTGGCATTGTTTGAATTTTCTTCTAGACATGGACAGAAATGGAATCAGAACTCTGCATTATCCTCCTTAACTCACTTCTAGTACTCATCTTGTTCTGGGCATTATCACTTAGATATCCTATTTTTGTCTTTGAATCATTTTTGTGGCAATGCTTCTTTTGAGTCTCTGTGCAGACTTCTGTATTATACTGATTCTTATTTTTGGATTTTCTATCAGTACTTCAGTTCCTATACTGAAATCTTTTGGAATTTTGGATTTCTGCTGCTCTGTCATGGAGGCATGTTTATGATAAGACAGGATCTCTTCTAGTGTTTAATGATAACCACATTCTAGTTCCTTTTGTAGCTTCTATATCAACTGCATTTTCCTGATTTTGGTTCTGGATATCTGTATGGGCATCATTACCTTGATCCACCCCCTTTTGCTATGCTGAATGTGTGTATCAAGGTACTACTACAATTGGCTTTGTTAAATGTATCAGCCTGCCACACTGAATCTATAGAGTCCCCTCCTCCCACATTTTAACAGTGCTGTGCGTGTGATATAGAAGAAAGGCATGGCAATCGACTGCCATTCTGTTCTTGTCTCGTATACTATGTGGATGGCAATGGCTGTTTGAAATGTGATTCGAAAGCAGTAGCTAGATAAACCACATTACGGTAGTGAGATCTGCAGTAGGAATGATTAACGTGACGTATGCAAGCTGTTTTAAAAAGCAGAGTATATAACCAAATATGGCAGAAATGTTTTCATATCTTCCACATCTTTCCTTAAATGTTTCATTTTCTTTTTTCAGAAAACTGAAATTCTCTTTAAACAACTATTTTGGTCATTTATGCACATGCCATCACTTTTCTTAGAAATCAAAAGTTTATTACTCTGTTTCACTACTCCAACTTGTTCCGTGAATCTTTTGGACAAATCAGTAATTTCTTTATCTGTTTTAATTTGACATCAACTTAGGTGTTCAAGGCCAGACAACAACTTTTAAAAACCTTCTGTCATTTTAGTTTAATTTCAAGGATCCATTTGTTCTAATTTTACTACTGACTCTCTCCGCTTAGAGAAAATGCCCCTGGCTACCTCTGTAGTTCTACATTCTCAGTCAAAGCCCTGACTGAGCTGTAAAACCCTTGACTTGTGACAATTTATATGTCCCAAAAAGACTACATTACCTTTTTACCAGTTCTTGTATTTTGATAATATTTTCTAGTTTTTGCATTCAGGCCTGGTCTTCAGCATCACTTACCAAATGAGCCACGTGTCTCCGTTTGCAATAACAACTCACTTTTGCTTTTGTCAGCCTTTTAAACTCACAGGAAGTTTAGTTTCACAAAATATTAACAGAGCAATGGCATAAAAATTCTCAACCATTCAGATTACAGGTCTCTAGTGTAACACCAACATAAATCAAAAATGATCATTGTAACCAGTAACTCATTTTCATTTCAAGACCAAAATGTCATGTGAGCATAGGGGGTTCTGTTATTTTTATATGTATAACAATTTCTTAGTCTGAACAAATTATTACTTAGAAAGACTCACATTATAGTTTATCGTACATTTATTATTAATGGTCACTAGAGAAAAGAAGTTTCAGCTACTACTCGGTAGGATTTAGTGCTGAATAAAATTCTGCCACTTGCAACTTCTTTTTACACATGACACATCACTCTTTTTACATACGGTGCATCACTCTTTTTACACACAGTGCATTACTTCTTTTTACACATGGAACATCGCTCCTTTACTTTCACATCTCAACAGGCTACCCTTAGTACTTTCCAGAACAGTTCATTCAAATGCAACAAGACTTCCTCAGTAAATATTTTTGACTCCAGTACAGTTGTCAACAGTACAGTGCTCTTTTCTTGACAAATGATTACGTTTCACTGTACAGAGGGTGATCATAACAATGTAGAAATTGTAGTGAAATTAAATGTGAATCAGTACTAACAGATTCAAAATGTTGTGCAGTATAGTTTCAGTATAGTTTTTGGTTTACTTTTTTGTCTGATTTAGGAGTATTTTTTAATGTAAAAGCTGTGTTTTTATTTAGACCAAGGGAATATAACATTAAAGTACAATGGTACAAGGAAAGTATTGTGTTGAACAACTGGACCAGTGATAATTCACATCTCTGATTTCCCTAGATTTTCAGAATGTTGCCTTTTGTATATATAACTCATGGATTTACATAAAATGTGCATTTCCCTAGTCACATTTAGCTGTATTAAGACATAAATGTACACTAAATCAAGTCAATTAAAAGGTAACATGCAAAATATGTGTATCCCGTGGAAAATTTTAATTCCATCAAAACATAAAATAAAATAAGTGTAGTCAAATGTAACTATAGTTATACAAATAAAGAGCTAACAGCTATAAATGTAAAAGGCAGCATTCTGGAAAAATGAAAAAAAAAATCCAGAGGTGTATGTTATAACAAATTAGTATGTCTGTACGTAAGCAAAGTGTTAAATAAGCTAGGAAGAATACAGCTGTACAGAATTGTTGATATACACAAATATGTTATGCTATACTAACAGCCTAGAAGAGCAATACATTCAATATTACTCATTATGAATGGATTTAATTAAATAAATTAATTGTATATAAAACGTTTAGCCACACGACATTTAAAGCAGGTGTGTTATGTTTAACAATAACAATTAATAGAAAACACACTCAATGACTTGGTCACTTGCCTTTTAATGTGCTTCTAAAAATACCACACAGATGAGCCTCTCTTAATGAGAATAATAATGTATTCCAACATATTATCGACCAATGTAATAAAAAAGACCTCTGGCCAAGGAAGAGAACCTCCTTGGAAAGGTCAACATTCCCACTGGACACACATTTTGTAATGTAATTGTTTTGTCAAACAGGTAAAGCCTAGGGGGCACTATTCAGTAACAGCCTACATTATACAGCAGCCAATATGCAACTAGCATACAGCTTCTGGGTCAGTCAAACCATTTAATTACATGTTCTACACTGGTGGTTAATGTATTCAGCATTTATCACAAATTGTCAGCTCTTATTTATGACTTAACTTATATATAACAGTTCACTGCCATTAGTTGCTGAAATTGTTCTTTTTTTCTTTGGAGGATTAAATGCAAACTGCTTGCTTCTTCCCGATATCTCTAACAACATTTCTGCTTTTCAATTAAATGTGTCTGAACAAATATTCAAATTTGCAACTGTCTGTCTGACAAGGTTCTTAATAATCTGCAAGTACAGCAATATTTAGCAAGGACATCCAAGTAAATATACAAATTTACTCTGTGCCAAACACTTAACATATTAACACAATGAAAAGAAATATACGTTTCCAACTCAGGTGGCCAAGATGTTCCTGGAGGACAAGACTTCATTCGAGAAATATAATAAATCACAAGAGAATCGGAGTAAAGAACATGACCAAATGAAGTACGAGGCAGAACAGAAAGACAGCATTCAAGGAAAAGTTGGTTAACTGGGTAAAAAGTGGGACTGAGATATTTCACTCCTGCTATAAGAAATAGAGATAGATGGAGAAAAGAAAAATAAGGCTTAATAAACTGGTAGGATGCAGGGGATGACCTAGTAATAGTTAAAGAAATCAACATTTCTATACAAATCTGATAAAAGCAGCATAGTATTTTAACTAACTTATGGTACGAATGTTACATGCATACATATACAGAACGGGTACAGATTTTTCATCCTTTCTGCCCAAGATTTAATTTACCCAAATTAGCAAGGCCCTGACTACTAATGTCTTTATTTTAGGTGTTGCTTTCCATAATCTTTCCATTCACTTAATGCAAAAACTTTTTTTTTTTGTAGTGCTCTCTTTTGTTGGCTTCAGTTCTACCACTTCTTCAAATTTTTTTTTTAAATGAATGCTTCAAGCAGACTCATCACTCAAGGCCTTATAACCTAGTGCAGGATCACACCTACCTCATAGGTAGGAAAATGGCCAAACAGGTAAATCTGTTCCATTTTCTGATAAAAATAAGTCGCTTCCAGATAATCATTATATCACAAATAAATTAACAGAGAGATTCATAACAGCTCCTCCATCACATGGCTTCTGTCTTTATTTGTAGATAAAATGTGACCTGGGACTAAACTAAAACTGAAGCAAATAAATAAAATAGTTCTGATAAATTTTGTTTCTTTGATGATCTAATTCTCCTTATACACACAAATATGTTTGAAAAATTAGACAATCCCTTGGATTCAGAAAGATTCTTACTACTAGCACCAATTGGCTAATACAAGTCAGTGAATTACTCTCCAATTCAGAATCAAGGTAGAGGCCACATAGAAAAGACCTCGTTAATGGATAATTATGTCTCTGAAAGACCTTGTTAATGGATAATTATGTCTCTGAATGGAACACTGTGCTGTGAGATCTGACCACACTAGTATTCGCCACACATAGTGGTAGCACAGGCAATCCCCACCACTGAAGTGCACACACACAGTCACACACACACACACACACACACACACACACACACACACACCCTGTTGATCCACGATATCAGCCTGTAGTTGTGGTACAAGCTATGACTGTTTCCATAAGGGAAATTCTTTTTCATATTTAAAGAAACTCTCCTGTTACTTCATATGCTATTTCAGATCTTTTTCTCCCTTTATTTTAAATGTCTATCATTTAAATGCATAGGCAGTTCTGAAAGATGTTAGCATTAAGCTGGTAAACAATATGAAAAACAGTAATGGTCAGACAGAACAAAGGAGAGAGGTGGCAGCACTTCATGCTTTACTGTTTACAAATCAAGAGAACAATATACTGTAACTGACACCCAAAAAGAATGGAAATTATAATGCCAAATTTTAAAAGTTTGCAAAATGGAGGCACAAAGCCACAGATCTATTAGTTTAATCAGGTAAGAAAATAAATAAGTACTTACACATAATTGTCTCATGAAGCATGAAACAGCATGGACTCACAATGGCAGGATCTCATGCAAAATAACCAGTTGTATTTTTACTGCTCAGTCACAAGCAAGAAAGACAGGAAAGTAGTGATGGATTCAATTTATCAAGTCTCCAGCAATAAAGCTAACATAATCCCAGAAAATAAACAGTCAACCACTCTCCGATAGGTGCCAGAAAAACTGGCCTGCATTATCCAACAGAGTGGTGCACAATACGTTAAAGGTCATAACAAATGGGATGCATTATGTAAAAGGTGTGGGTCACAAGCAAAAAAACGAGTGGTTTAGTACTGCATCTGGCAGCACTGCAAAAAGGAAAGACATGCAGACCTCATTACAGATCATGCAAACATCTCCAGATGATCAAGGTGGGTTAGATAAGTAATGTTCAGAATTATCTCACCTTAGCTTCAATAGAAAAAAGCAAAGTAATACATCAAGAAAACAAAAATCAAGAAAGGACAGCAAAGTCAGAAGGAGATGATTAAAACAAAGCCTCTTTGCACCCTTGAACTGAATTTAACCACAATTGTAACTACACAAAGCAACAGGAAAGACTGAATTCTTGTTTACGGGATGCATTTCTAAAAACCCTGTCTTTGCAAGATTTACAGAAATGGAGTCTATATCAGTACAGTCCAGAGCACTGAAAACAACATAAGGTTTGTACTAGAAGATGTATGAAGAAATGCACACATTTATCAACCATAGAGTGAAGTATGGAGTGGTGGAGTGGATATACCATAAAATGTTCAAATACATCAACAAAAGCTACAAACGTCCAAGAAACCAGCATTTTTCCAGAAAAAAAAGTAATGTGAAAGAACAAACGACCACAATATGAAGGTGAGGGGGGATCACTCTGGGATAGTGCAAGGGAATTGAAAGAATTCACTATAACAGTAGCTATTTGGTTCATTTCCAGCTCTCCATATCACTACTTTCAGCACTGGCACATGGCTGTTCTGGCTCACAGGAGTCCTTCACCATATTCTGTGCTGGCTGGATTATGTATGCAGCCAAACTGTCAATGTACAGACTGGAAAAATTGACTAAATCTTCATATCTTTAAGTCAGGAATCCAACAATCATTGCTATGCCTACCAGTAAGAAACCAGCTCTGTGGATGGTAGTTCTCACAGGCAACAATGTCAGTCAATCCCAGCTGATGTCTATGAAGTAGTTGTTTCTGTCAGTAATTATCTGCTATTTATAACTAGGTTCCAACAGCACTGACCTTGCAGTTTGACCAAGTTCTACCATTCATAATATCAGCAGGTAAGTGAAGGCCTTCCTTTAACTGATCCCTACCTACTCCACAGAGGATCTGAGAAACTGAAGTGTCATCTCATATTTACAGAACATGCACTCAAACATCTCTCAACAAACCACTAAAAGCAATACAAATACAAAACAATGACAGAGCAGGCAAGAACTCTTCCAAAAAAAGGAATGGGTTCAAACAACTAATGCTCTGGTGAGTTTTTCCTACAGCTATATTACATTATCACCCCCTTATTGTCTCTTCTAATCATTAATGCTGAGTAAGGTAGTAAGGCATACAGCTACAGATGGAAAGATGCACCTTCCAACACATCCTGAAGGACTACTTTGGCAAAACATTCCCTGCCCTGAAAAGAGTAGTTGTCCATCCTTCCCATAACAAAAGGCAGTGCAACTTGCCAATTACGCTAAAATATCCTGCTTTTTTTTACTAGAGTTCTTATTTTCTTTGGCAAAAAAAAAAAAAACAAAACGTCAACCCCCCCCCCCCCCCCCGTCTGACTCTTGTCTTACCAAAGGAAATCCCAGAATCCATATGGTAGGCATTTTGTCATATCACTCCATGTTTACGTTAACCAGTGAAAACAATCTTTCAAATAGTTTCTGGAAACGGATAGAGCCAAGACATGAATGTGCATTTCTGATGTCAGTTAATTTTACATGGGCACAAAACTCTAAAATCATAAACTAGCTTGTCTCTTCAGCACTTTTTTTGATAAGGTATTACACAAGCACTCTATAGTCATTTGTCTAATATCAAACAGCCATAACTGCTTGTCTGGATACATGCTCTAACGTAATGCATAAAATTCTATAACAGCTGTAAATGCATGACTAAAATACTCTATACCTATCATGTATGTGATATCGGTGTACTCTTCTGATATTTCAGATTTTTTATGTATATATATATATATATATATACACACACACACACATATATATATATATATATATATATATATATATATATATATATATACACACTGCCTGTATGGATATACTGGAGATTTTCTTCTTGGAACGCTTGGGAGAATGGGCTATGCCCACAAGGACAGTCAGTCAAGAAATACAAATAAATATATTCCTGAGATGATCATAGAAATAAAAAGCTAACCTTTCTGTTTTCAGTGCAGTCTTTGATCAAAATTTATGCAGAAAAGATGGATTAATGGCTAAGGAAACCTTACACTTATAAAACGTAGGCTAAAGCACACCAATGCTTACAAATTCCGTGTCACTTATGGCTGAAGTAATAACTACTAGTAAGAAAGTCTTTCAAAAAAAAAATGCAGACTAGCTTCACCGTTAATTTAAACAAGGATTAGTCAACTGCTTTAATACAAAATTACTGTCCCACTTAGGAACTACCAAGCTTCTTAGTGATTTTAAATGTAAAAGCCTTTTTCATAACAATGTATCAGTTAGAATATAAGGAACAAGGTATCAGTTAGAATAGAAGATGGGTTGATTCCTATACTAAGCAAGCTGACAGTGCTGAACAATGTAACTCCAGTATAGCAGAACAACAAACTGTAATCCAGCAAATGTGCCAAATACCTGAAAACCACAGAAAAACTGCTTAAACTCAGGTGAGACCTTACTTCTGCTTGACATGCAGGAAAATGCTTTTCCTTAGCCAGGACATCCTGTTGCAGTATTGTTGCTAAAAGGTGGAGGCAAAGTGGGTGGCAACCCCAAGTGCAGTTGTCACTACAGAGCTACCAAGTGAGCACAAATGTAGTAACAGCAACTAATGAAGCAGTCGAGGCTGATAGTGTGGCTACTTAAATGAATGTTCCTATTCATTTACAGCGAGTTTGTGTTAGTAACTCTACCAAGAAGTTAATATAAGCTCTTTGCTATAGTTTCAGAAATTGTTTTACTTAATTATTTATTTTATTTAACATTTGTTTACCGGGAAAGTCAGACATGGAACAAAGCTCATTTTTAGTAGAGGCTGGGGAGAAATGCTCCAGATGCATGTCTTTGAAACGTGGGAGGAAACTTGAGCACCCAGAGGAAACCCACATGAACACAGGAGGACATGCAGACTCCGCACACAGGGCACTCTAGCAGAGAATTGTACCAGAGAACCTTTTGCTGCGAGGTGACAATACTACCGCTGGACCACTGCACCATCCATAACTAATTCATTTAGTTGTGTTGCTTATTTATACATACATACATATATACATATATATATATATATATATATATGTATATATATATATATATATATATATGTGTGTGTGTGTGTGTGTGTGTGTGTGTGTGTGTATATATATATATATATATATGTATATGTGTGTGTGTGTATGTATATATATATATATATATATATATATATATATATATATATGTGTGTGTGTGTGTGTATATATATATATATATATATATATATATGTGTGTGTGTGTATATATATATATATATATATATATATATATATATATATATATATATTTATATGTGTTTGTGTGTGTGTGTATATATATATATATATATATATATATATATATATGTATATATATATATATATATATGTATATGTATATATATATATATATACACACACACACACACACACATTTCCCAGGATTGCCTGCCTGGACAGAAACCCCTTTTCAGCAGAGGCCTGGGGAGGAAAGCTCCACAAAAAAGTAATACAAGTGCAAAACAGTACAATGCAGAGAAAGAGACAAATGAAAATGTATGAAAGCATTCAAGTAATATCATACAGTATATTCATTACAGTGCGACAGGAAAGAACAGAACATCTGGAGCACAAATCAGGTTGTATAACATAGTTAGATACAATTATTACAGCACAAAAATACCCCAGTTTTAGCTAGTTCAAGCATATGCATCTCATATATATATATATAGGTTTACTATTGTTTGTGTGAACGACATTCTATCAGCTGCAATGTGCCGAAAAACAAAATGTCGAATGCACAAGCAGTTTTGCACTAGATAGTCGACTCCACTTATGTGAATGCACAACTGCATTCGCATAAGTGGAAATAGACTATCTGCACGGAGATCGCAGTACAGTGGGGAGTGGAAATTCATCCACATCCCCATTGTAGTGCGATCCTGGAGCTAGAATATATAAGTAGGGGGGTGCAGGGGGGCTTGCCCCCCTGCAAAAATGTGATAGCTGTATAGGAGTTTGATTTACAGCAGCTCCTATATGGCTATCATGGGTGGTTTCGACAACGTCGAGTCAAATTTGTCAAGCATCTGGTTCGACATTGTGAACTTTTTTTTTACTTTCGGTATTAGCATTTGTTTATTTGAACGGAAAATGTGTTTCTGTTCGAATAAACAATAGTAAATCATATACATATATATATATATATATATATATATATATATAGAATATGGTATAATCTAGGATTCTTTGGTTGAAAGATGCACAGTAACTGGTTGCGCATTAGTAATCTGTAGGATAGAAATTAGGTTATTCAGTTACAGTTCAGGAATATAACCAAGTATCTATGAGGAATTGTTTTTCCTGGTATTTGAAGGATTTGGGTTTTTGAGAAGCATGGGAGCAGGAGGAATAGAGTCCCAAGTTCTGGAACCACAAGTGGATCACAGAGTCTCTGCTGAGTTAGATTTGGTGATGATCAGTAGCACTTTATCAATAGATTCTAGGGTTCAAGCAGGAGGGTGGTAATGGACCACATGAATTAAGCTAAAGCATTTATCAGGGATATATATTAGATTGGGGATAGTGACTAATTGAAATAGTGTTGAGTAGTGTCCAAGTTCAAGCCAATGAAGATGACTAACAGCCAAAAAGTCAGGGGTTGATAGGTCATGTAGTTCCGATAAGCAACAAATCTTGCCACTTTATTGTAAGATTATTTCTGTAGACTAATTTTGTGAGTACAGAAGCTTTATAAAGAAGAAGAGCTGTGATTAAGGGAGAGTTGAAGCAAAATTTCTCCTGGTTGAATCTGTGGGGTAAAGTTACATTTTTTTTTTTTTTTTTTTTTACTATTTGTTGAATGAGATAGCACATTTTATGTTAACATTAGTAGTGGCACAGCTTTTTTTATTGGTCCTCAACTTTTGAGGACCTTTTTTTTTTTGTTTTGGTTCTCAGCTTTGAGTGGGAGAGTGGGCACCTCTCTGAGAATTGCCCAGGACATCAGTTGACCTAGCTATGTCTCTGTCCTGGTGTAAGGCCTTCTAGCCTTCTGCAGACTGCTAACCACCACTGCAGACAGCAGCTCTCTGTGAGATACTAGAACCTCAGCAGTCATTTGTGTACATTACTGCATCAAGATAATCCACATAACTAGACTGAACTTCTTTCTGAAGCACCTTACCTTGTTGTTCGTATACTATTTTTTGCTTTATTGATTTTTTCAAATATTTACTGGGGTAATGCACTAATCAATATTGACCAATTTCAGGCTCATTCTGGGTAAAATACAAAACACAAACAGAAAATACAGAAATGTAAGCAATAACAGAGTACTTCAGACTAATTACATAAAAACAGTGTAATTTACAATCACACATAATGTACAATATATGCATTAGTTTCTAAAGTGGACCAATCTTCAGAGAATCTTGAGAGAGAGAATAGACTTTGAAAGGAGCTAGGTTAGGTGATATCTCCTGTGTCGAAGTAGGAACATTTGGTTTGGATGAAGAAGCGCTTTTTGAGTTGCATTCCGAATTTGGAATAAGTGTTGATTTCCTTAATGTCAATGGGGAGAGCTTGACAAAGAGTAGATGCCTGAGAGAAGACAGCATGTGCAGTACTGTGGAGTTTGGTTCTAAGGGTAATGAGAGTTGCTGTAGCTTGTGACTAGTGTCTCAGTGTGTATCTGAGTTTTTTTTTTCCATGATGTCTATCTACAAGTCAAGTAAACATGTTGGGTTGGAGTATTTTGTAGAGTTGTGTCCTAAAATTGGGTTAGAGCTTTGTTTTATGGGTAGTCATTTTGCTTCTTCTCGAGTGATGCAGTGAGGCAAGTTTGTAATGAATTGGCAGATGCTGTTAGAGATAGTCTGGAGTACAGCAATGTTTTTCTTGGAGGCAGAAACAAACATTTGGAGCCCATATTCAAGTAGAGAAAGGAGAATTCCTTTGCCAATTGGCTGTTCTGGCTGGTTGAGATATAAAAAGGAGAAATCATTTTAGCCCAGAAGAGAGGGAGTTTATTTTGGTTCTCACTAGGTCTATGTGGAAAAGGAAGTTTAGTGGCTGATAAAGCCATAGTTTTAGATATTTGGAGGTGTAAGTTGTCTTTTCTTTTAATGTCTTTAGTTTTTCCGGACTATACAGCTTAATACACACTTACTTCTATCCATATACTAGAGTAGGTAACTAGGATGTATTCAACTACCTTGATATGCTATTATTTGCAACTTGAGTTTGTAAACATAATTGTTACTGGGAGATTTTCTCCACAGGTTCCACCTGACAATTGTTTCTGCCCAGTAGGGCTGGTCTGTCTAAGAACCTGCAACATAAATAATCAACTGCAAACAGTGAAACACTGAATGTAAAATCCAGTGCTGATGATACAAAAACAAATCTTGAAGGTCTGGGTCAGAAACTTCATACTAAACTACAAAACAGAACCAAAGTGGCCTTCACCAGCTTGAAGCCAAAGGACCAGCCTTGCCTCCTCCACTCCTGTCTTACCTATGTCAGAACTATCAGATAAAGGACAGTGGGAGGAAGTGCATAAGGAAGGCCACCGGCCACAGGTTAGACATGGAATCCTGTGTCTTTGTCTAAAATTCTGCCAGCTAGTGAAATGAAAACAATTTCCTAAGGCTTAACCCTTTGTACCCAAACCTATGGAAATCATAGGGCAAACAAATAGCTTCCTTTGGGAAGCATGATCCTCTGTAACATAATATAGCAGACTGAACAGGCTGAAGACATGCCTAAGGTTGCAACTGACTGGGATAATGCTGTTCTATAGCTTTTAATGTTTGAAGGAATAAACCAACCCTCCACCAGTGCGATATGGAGAGAATGTGATGAACTTTTCAGAACAGGCTATATTGTTTGCTATACACAAGAAGATGTAACTGTTGTTCAAAGTTGTTTAGGATGCCTGTGCTAGACTGTACTCTACCATATGACAAACACTATATGACACATGGACAGAACATGATGTACTTGTAAGGATAATTTGGAGACAGGAGAAGGAATATTAGTGTTCTTAACCTTTTATTGGTTTTATATCCTGTATCACTAACACTCCTATCTGTGTTACTGTACTCATTAGGTTTATTAGTTTAGGGGTATTAGTTTTTATTTCTTGCAACTCTGTTGCTGAAATGTTAAGACCACAGTGCTTTTTCCATGATTTATTTAAAGAAAAAGCTTCTTAATAAAAAGATAAAACATAAAATGCTAAAATGCTGCCAACTGGGCATTTCTTCAGATATGAAGAAGTTTCGGTGTGGGACCCTATAGTTGCTGTTAGCAAAGTGAAAACATCATAATATCATTGTGATTTGTAGACCACAACTACCACTGAATTAATTACCCTGTCCCTTGAACATAACATCCCCCTGCTAAAGGGCTCAGCTCTAAGCAAATTCCAAGAGCAAGTAGCCAGTAGCAAAGTCACTGTCATTCTGCACAGTTTGTATGAATTAATGTGTCCTTACTCATGTATAATGTCAGTTGTACTATCTGAGATCACCTCAAGAACTCAGGTGTTATCTCTTCTCAAATGTTCTCAGCTAAAGAGACTAACATCTCTTTCAGACTGACACGCCACTTCCAATGACTCAGGATGTCAGAAGCTTAAAGTGAGAGAAGCTGGCAGTTACAGCAGAGGATCAAGTCTCTGAGCTATTAAACTGCTTCCTGCAGGCAAAGATACAGGGTTTGATTCCTTCTACTTCCATTTGCCTACTGTGTGACTCTAAGCAAGTCACTTGCCAAGGCAATGCTCCAGGATTGCTCCTGAAAAAGGGCACTTGCATCTAATGGACTTATCTGGTAAACAAATGTATAAGATAAATGACTGCAGATGAGCCTTATCCCAACAGACATCTCTGTACTCAAGGACTGTGGCCGAGACATTTCCGTGAGGCATCTGTTTTAGTTGTCCTGCACTGCCAAGAGCCACCAATGAAGGTCATCAAGCATGGCAGGAAGAACATGGACTGTTGTCAAGTAAATCTACTTTTAAACCACAAGCTCCTAAAATGAAGTAGACTCTTTCTTAAGTATGACATGGTATTCTAGGCCAACATTTCTTTCCAAGCAATCCACCCACTGAAAAGGAAACTGGTAGGGCACTTAGGAAGACCTTCCTCTTGGAGGTCTTATGACTTCTCATTAACGGTGAACCCAAATGAATCCAGAAAGGGAAGCAATATCCCCAAGTGTGCCAGTTGCTGTGACAGGGATAGAGATTTTACCAAATCAAACATGGAAAATGTGAATTTCCTCACCCACAATACCACTACCATAGTGAGGTATACTCTTTAAAATTTCCTGAGAGCAGTTGTCAAACCAAAGGGAAGAACCCCTAAACTGGAAGCATTACGTCTCCACCTGAAATTTAAGAAATTGCCTTTGGCATTTTAGCATGTACCAGCAGGCACCCTGCAATCAAATGTTATGATCTATTTTTCTTGTGGAAGCAGGAGCAGGGAAGGATGCAAATTGATATATCTTTATTTTTTACCTTTAAAACTTGTTTAAAATGGAGAATTAGCTGATTTTCACAAGTCTTACTCCTTAGACATAAAAAAGGAACTTGAATAATAACCTGTTCTGTCAAAAGGAAAATAAATCTTCTGTGTGGTCCCCTTCCCTACTACCGACTTCAGCAGAGGCCTTGTCCTGGCAACCAGTGTTTTAGATTCCTGCAGAATTAGACGGCAGTTCATATGGAGAAAATCTCTATTATGTAATTCCCCTCAGTTCAACCCATTGTGCCTAAACATCTCAAAGAAAACTAATCCAGATATCTCAAAACAAAAGCAATACAGCTACAGTGATAAGTTATCATGCCTGACGATATCAGCACTGTTGTAAAGGAGAGAAAGACAACTGTCAGTGGGAAGGATGAGATGATTGAGTGGCTGATGGTGAAAAGAACGGTAAAGGTACTCCCACTCTGACTGAAATGAGTTACCCAAAATGTAATTTGCTAGTAGATTTCTTTATTAAATTAGATGTTTCTACAGCCTGAAAGACTCATCTCCCTACACCCTGCTTCCAAATGCTATACCTTTCATACCTCTCAACCTCTTAGTGCAAGATATCTGGACAAAGCCTAAAATAATGGGGGACCAAGGCCCAAAAATTAGGACAGATTAGGTATTGCACCTATAAACTCAGAAAGTTGCTAGAATAAGAGGAGCTGTGTTTGTATACATTTTCTGAAGGGTATGAAGTCTGAAACTCAATGCATGTTATTGTTTAGTGATTTCAGTCCTCGGTGATTTTCCAGAAAACCACAAATTCTATGAGGAACAGATCAAAACTATTTGGCAAAAATGTGGACATTCTGTGAAAATATGGACAGTTGAGAGGTATGATACCTTTACATGCCTCTTGCAGATTAGCCACAAAAGGACAGATTCTAAACTTAGCCTCTTATTTAAGAAAAGGAACCTTGTACCACACGAGTTCAAGTTGAAGGACTTCAGTGTGACATTTAAAAGACTAGACATGATTTCTTCTTTCTCCTCTTTTCCAAAATTTAAATGAATATGGCATCAGCTCTCTCCAGAAAAGAGCACCCCAACTAAAAGGGGACATTCTGTTTTAATGATATTCTCAGAATAAGGTTGCCCCTTAGGCCAAGCTAGTCTCCAGATCCTTACCTCAAAGGCATCATATTTAAAACTGAAGGAGCCAGCATGCAAAACACATTTGTAAATACAAGGAATCGTATTAAAAGGTGATTTAACATGACTGCTCTTTCCAGCTTAATCTGTCGGTTGCATACTGAACATCACTCTGATATACTGCTGCAGTGGGAGGCTCAAAGTCTGAATCCATGCAG
The DNA here is from genome assembly GCF_019279795.1 of Protopterus annectens. Classification (NCBI taxonomy): domain Eukaryota; kingdom Metazoa; phylum Chordata; order Ceratodontiformes; family Protopteridae; genus Protopterus; species Protopterus annectens. Next base: position 649,634,243 of record NC_056741.1, read on the forward strand.
AGCTCACTCTAGGACATCAAACACTTTCCAGACTTTATCAGGAGAGGGAATCATTCTCATATAATCTGGCTGCAGCAATGTCCATCTATCTGCTCTACATCATGATGTGTGTAAACCAGCCAAAATACTTCGGTAAAGTTCAAGAATGATTTCATAGTTATTCTGAGATCTTGACAAGTATTTTGTCTCAAAGCCCTGGGATGTTGTTCAATGCACAGGGTGGGAAATGAAGAACAGATGCTGAGAAATACTTAGTTAATTTTAAATATAGTGCTTTCTCTTTTTATGATTTTCTAGATTCCTAATGAGCTCTCAACTCAATAATGTTGCAAAATTAGCAAAATTTATGTCCATTTGGCTTCTGTCTGTGACCTCTTTTTCAAATTTATTTCCCGTGATTACTGCCCCCAGAGTAGTTAGAGAGATGAAAGCATGGCATTTTCTTCTATCAGGTCTACCCAAATATTTTAATATCTGTATTTGTTTTCACACTAATGCAGCATGTGTGCAATAAACTGTCTCGAATGTACCATTTCTGGTTACTTCTTTCAGACTGTATTGAATTATCATGTTTTGAGATATTTACTAGCCTCCAGAAATTGCAGGTGTTTGGGGGCTATTTCTGTCACTAAAACAGACTTACTTACTTACTAGGCTACTGATCTATGAGGATTTTAACAAGGCTAGTCTTACATTCCCATGGTAGTCTTCAGGCTTTATAATTTGCAAAATGAATAACCCAGAGACTGGCTGATCAAGGACATGTTGGGATATTTACATATTTCTCCTATCGATGAGACAGGGGTACTAATAACATAATAAAATTATAGTTAAAAGGCCTGCTTTTGAAACATCTGTTACACTAGAGACTTTATATACTGTCTCTGACATTTCTGATTTGTTGACTGTTTTGACATAGTAAACAGCAACAGACATTACAACACAGCAAAGACCATCAACTATGTAAAACAAAAGTACCACTGCAGACCTACTCAACTTCCCTCATGTCAAACAGGAATTAATAAAGCTCAACAATACACAAGTTTCTTTAGAGTGGATGTTACAACTTAATGAGATACTCTGACACAAAGGACATAGAACAACAATCCTACAGCACAAACAAACATTCTGAAATGTTGGAACCCTGATAATTTTTTATCTATTGCTTAATACCCAGACAGCAAGTAATTTAAGGAGGGGTAGCCTATATATGTTTTTTTTTACTACATGAGGGGAAAAAAACATAGAATTCAGATGAAAATTTCATAATGGATATTTTTTTGTTGTTTTTTTCTGCTGTTAAAAAAAAAATCAAAGACAACAAGCTGAGGCTAACTAGATTACTACCAATAACCCCATTAATTTTTTATCAGAAATTCATTGTAAACAATAAGTCACTCTGGTGGTGTAGGCAGACAAAGCAGTGACTACAGCCCAGCTTACCTGAGTTTGATTAGCTGCTTGGGTGACTGATGGTGCACCAAGGAAGGAATGGGTATGCCTATCCCAGGTGGGATGACATTCATTGATATGCTCCCTAAGGGGGGGGGGCATGGTCCAAAGAGGAGAGTTGCCCATGGATGTAAAAAACAACGAGCATGGTGGGTGAGGAAAGTGCAGTCAGTAGGTCATAAGAAATCATCCCTAGGGATGGAAAAATAGATAAGCAGAGCACCCAGGACACCCGCAGGATCCATGACCAGCCCCAGCAAAAAAAAAACAGAGCAAGCCCATGTTGGGGTGGGGTGGAGAATCGCACTACACTCAGCAAGGATGTTGGGTACTGGCGGACAGACCAGTAACAATGAGTTCCAAGAGGACCAAAAAAAAAAAAAAGATTAATGTAAACAATTGGAAGAGCCCAGGTTCTAACATTTGAAGAGTTGTAAAGCAGTAGCCTGTCTCTGTGTGATACAACAAGTACAGACTGTCTGGGGACACTCAAGTCATAGCAAAAAAAAAAAAAAAACTCCTGTTGGTGCCACTACCCAAAACTAATACAATGAAGAGTCAGAAATTCAGGAAGTAATAGCCTTTCATGTGCTTATCCCCAATGGGACAGTAGTAATACAGTAAAGTGTCAGAAATTCAGGAGGTAATAGCCTTTCATGTGTTTGTCCCCAATGGGACAGTAAAGTGTCAAAAATTCAGGAGGTAATAGCCTTTCATGTGTTTGTCCACAATGGGACAGTAGTTATACAGTAAAGTATCAGAAATTCAGGAGGTAATATCCTTTCATGTGTTTGTCCCCAATGGGGCAGTAGGTAGAAGAGACATGAAGACATGTTCAGATGACCTGATAGCTTTTAAAAGTTATGGAGGAATATCCGGAATGAAATGTGCTGAACAACATTGATGTGAAGACAGAGTCTTCAGACTTTCAACATTGAACCTTAGCTTATCTACTGGGCAGACAAATGGAAGAATAGACTACTGAGGAGTCCTTATCTGCTGCAAGGGTTTATGATTTAGTGGACAAAAACAGTATTCTAGCTCAATTATGAACAGTAAAACGAACACAATCATATATTTATCTTCTATGTAGCATCAAAAGCCCATGCATTAGTCAAGTATAACCATGCTGTTCCAAAATGAAAAGATGGGACCAGCCATTTCTGCTATTCGTTTGGTTTTTTTTTTGTTGTTTGTTTGCAACAAAAAACAAAAAAAACAAAAAAAAGCAAACAAAAAAAAAAAAACAAAAGTATGCTCTTCCTGTAATGTGCAGCAATATGCCGTTGGTTTTTCCTTTTTCTTCACTGTACTTCCCTCACCGATTCACAGCTTGATTCTATATAAATTAAGATTTAATAGTTTTATAGCTTTCGTTGAGAAATTTTTGTTGCCTGCATTTAATGATTCTACCCTTTGAAATCTGAATTGCAAGCCAAGTTCTTCAATATAGTTTTATAATCTTTGTCATTTTTTTTTCAGTAAATAAGTAACATATAATCAATTGCAGTAGGACTGAATTATAATCATTATACATTCTTAAGAAAAACAAACAAAATGAACTATGTACAATATTTACAAAGGCCTGAAAACAGAGTATTGAAAATAAAGCTCCAAACTGTTTTCAATTTTCACTATCAATTTCAATTATTAATAACAGAATTCTTCAAATACAAATCAATAAGAGAAATCACCTTATTCTGTTTTTTTTAATGGAGAACACTGGCTAATTGTCTTCTATTTATATAATTGATCCATCTTTCATCAAGCATTTGGTTTCTCAGTCTCAAGTGCACATTTGTTCTTATTATAGCAGTAAAAAAAGAAAGGATAATAAAGCCCCATCTACTTGTCTACATATCCATCCATCTACAAAACCTTTTTCCCATTTTTGCACATGGTGTCAGGGTGTCCCTTCAACAGTAACTATCAACTAGAGCCAATTTATATACTGCGGGGTGGCTAGCCCTGCTACAGATCTGTGTCTGCATATAACAAAAATAAAAATATAAAAAAATCCAGTGACAGCTGTTTGAAAACTACTATTTGGAATGGGCATGTAGCACATTTGTATACTGTTCATTGTGTATGTACAACGTAATCACTCAAACTTGCTACTCTGTTTGTTGACAAATGTCATTACTGTGTTGCTTGAGCTTTACGTATAAACAAAAAAAAATAAACAGATTTTTGAAAAAAACCTTTAAAAAAATATATATATATATATATATATATATATATATATATATATATATATATATATCATGGATTTAGGGCAGTATGGTTCTAACTCAGCTGAAACCAAATAGCGAAGGAAAAGGCAAGGCAAATATGATATCCTTATCTAGGAAACACAAATAGCTGGAAAACAAAACAACATCAGAATAGCCCCTCTGCTATGCCATGTTGAGGCAGATTCAGAATAGGAATGCTAAGACAATACGAAACAGCATTGTCCACTAAATTTTAACTCACATAAATTACAGCAAAAGTGCTTAAAGGGTGCATACATATCTCATTACAGCCTGGTTATTTGTGCATTGCTAATCCCCACCGCCACCATCACATCACTGCAGGTAACGAGTATTATTTTTACAGCTTTTGATATGCAATGCCAATAAAATGCCATGACTGGTGCTGCCATACTAATGTGATTTTTCTGTTTTTCATTCTTTCCTTTTTTCTGCAGCTTAGTTTGTGACCCTGTTATAAATATGAGAATGCCTAGAGAGCATTATTTCAAGAATCCTGTGGCAATGCTGAGAATCATTAACTTCTTATACTCTCCTGAGATATTCTTCATTAAATCACTGTGACTTGTGTTAACTATAAACCACTAAAATACTTTCCCTGACGCATTTAAATTATATGTTTGTGTTATGCCTCTTGATTTATAGAAACTTCTCACACTATTCCCCACACTGTAGAATTAAGTGTGAATTTGCCCCATTCTATTGTCTGACTTATTCAGCCATGTGGGAATAACAGTTAACATTTCTAATTTGACATGACTGGCTTACATGATCCACAGATATCTTGTAGGGAGAAAAACTGTTCCACAGAAGAACACAAGATTTTAGTTGCAAAAGGAAAAACAAAAGAAAGAAATGAAAAAAAAAGGTGATGTTAGGTGTTGCTGCTATTTGGTAGCATTTAGCTAATCAATGCAACTGCTTAAGAAGGAAAAACCTCTTGAATAAGGTGTTGAGTATCTGGAAGAGGAGGACACTGTTATCCTGTAAACAGGCAAGACAAACAAACAGGTATGATAAACAAAGGTTAAGGAGACATACAAGGCAGAGATGAAGTGGGCATAGAGAGTCCTATTCCACTTCATTCAGAATGGTTTTCTATTCAACACTTTGGGGTGAGTGCAATAACAGGTAGGGAAAAAATAAGACATATTTGCCTGTAACTGTAAATATCTTACATACCTTAATTACTGAAATCACAGTTATAAGTGTAGTGCATTCACCTGTAATTAGAAATTTCAGTATCCATGAAAAAATAGAACTTGGTTTTCAAAAGTTTTGTATGACATAATTTATTATTTTTTGTAATGGATGAAATTACACATATAAAAACAGCAAAAAAAAAAAACACAATTGTCTTATTTGGTATAAAGCAAGTTGCAACTGAAAAATGAAAGCTATTGTCCTCATATCTGCCATGATGCAATGCAAGTACTATGTATTACAAACAAGCAGAAAAAAAAAACAATTGTTGATCATGGAATTCCAGGTTTTGTAGCTATCCCCTTTTCCATAGCAAAACCCACCTGATAAGTGCATTTCTATGTGGTATAGTGAGTGTGTGTGTGTGTGTGTGTGTGTGTGTGTGTGTGTGTGTGTGTGTGTGTGTGTGTGTGTGTGTGTGTGTAGTTTAAGACTCTTTTTCCCAAAATGTCACAGTATTTTTATGTAGTTGTAGGAAAGGATTTAACATTGCAAAGTCAGAATCCCCCTTTTGCAGTGGAACATACACTTTGACTAGATGAAAAATAGCACATATTGTATGTATGTTGTCTAAGCTTCAGTTTTGTCTAAAATATTATTAAATGGACTTTGGGGAGAATCATCCTGTTAGCATGCAGTTTCTTAAAATCTATGAAAAGGGACTTGGAGCAAACTTTCATCATTACGACTCACAAAACAAAAAGGTGCGACTAATGGCAGCCTCCATAATGGCGAGATGCAGTCCAACACTTCCAAAACAGCAAAGCATTCTAGACTGCAAGCCATGGATATTAGATTAACACAGAAAAGTTAATGTGTTGACTAGTCACAACAAGATGACTGACACAATAAATAACTATATATCACACTATGAGTAGAAGATAAGAGTTAGAACTCCAAAATAATTTGCTAAAGTCATGTTTTGAAGTCATGTTTGCAAAACGTAGATGACAAGGAGACAGATTAAGCTACTCCAAAAATCAGATGATATGAAAGATATATGCACCTGTTGCAGTCTTTGAATATTTAAAGTGCTAGACAACAGTGAAGAGAGAAATATGATGCATTTCCTTTGTGAATGGATCCCCAAGTATGTGAAGAAAGACCACAGGAAAAATACATACAGAAAAAACAAAAGCATAAGCCTTGAGCCTCAGAGCAAGCAACCACAAGGAAACATTGCTCTACTAGTCACATTTGTGTCTTTCCAACACAAAAATACCTAATCCAGCCTGTGTGTCTGCTCCATTGTACTATAAAAGAAAATTGCTATGGACAATCATTATTCACAGCTTGTGAGGGAGCAAAGAGAAACACTTCAGACCTTGCCCATTCCTGAGGAGGAAAAAGCTGAGTAAATATTCCATTCGATGATCTTGCAATGGAATTCAGAACATAATGAATGATAACCTGGCATGAGAAGCTTGCAAGAGAAACAACTGCTTGTACCCGAGGCATCTATGGATGGTGAACAGACAGCAATTCCAGACAGTGTACAATAGTAGCACCATTCCCATTAAAATTCCTTCACCTAACTGACAAAAGAAACAGTTCATAGAAAGCCTGGTGACAATGGAATAGGTGCAGATGAAGCCTTGAGAAGATGGTGGTACAACAAAAGTGACAATCACTAGAAAAGTATGATGGGACAGAACATAGGTTCATAGGTAGGTATTAGGCTATCGGCCCAAGGGCCTAAGTAAGCCTAGCCAACAAGGTTTCCTGGCTTATGCCACCCAAGGAAGTTATTTTTTTGTGCCCCTGTCAAGCAAAGCCACAGAAGTGATCCCCGGGGTGTATTTCCTATTTCCCATCCACTCATCAAGATTTTTCTTGAAGAGTGCTAATGAAGAACTTTGCTTGACATAGATGGGTAGCTTGCTCCAGAGTATTCGAAGTCTCTTGGACAGGAATCTATCCCTCCAGCAGGTCCTGTTTATTGTGGAGACAAGGTTTAGGTCCCTAGAGCGTGTAGCTTGGAGGGATTGGGATTTCTTTAGGTGTATCATGTCCAACAGCTCTGGGTTTGACATAGCTTTATATGTTAGGCAGAGATCACCTCGGAATAGGCGATATACTATGGAGTAAAGCTGGAGTTTTTTTGAGATGGTCAGTGTAGGGCATCTGTTTGAGGCCAGTAATCCTCTTTGTAAGGTACTTCTGTGGCCTTTCCAGCTGCTGCAAATGTCTTGTGAGGTACATTCCAAAAGGGGCTTTGTACTCTATAATGGGTCTAATGAGTGTCGAGTAGAGGGGAACAATGACCTCTTTTTTCCTGGATAAGAACCCTTTTGTGATGAGGTGTGCCATGTAGAAGGATTTCCTAACTACTGTGGTGATATTATTATCAAAGGAGAGACTAGTGTCCACCTGGGTCCCAAGGTCTCTTATCACACATTCGGTGTTAAGTAGTGTATGTGGTACTTCATGGGTACTGAGTTTTTACCAAAGGGGATGACAATGTACTTTTTGACATTGAGCTTGAGGCCATGGCTATGACACCAGGCATCTGTCTCAGTGAGGCCCTTCTGTAGGATGTCCTCATAATTTGGGGACTCTACTATGGCTCCTAGTTTGCAGTCATCTGTGAATTTCGTTAGCCAAAGGCCTTCTGTGTTAGCTTGTACTTCAGAGAAGTAGATACCAAACAGGAGAGGGCACAGGACTGAAACCTGTGGTACTCCACTTGTCACTGGTTTAAAGTCAGATTTGGAGTCTGCAACTTTTACAGTGTGGGTTCTGTAAGTGAGCCAGTTGGCAACCCATTTAGTGATGTAGGGATTAATACCTAGTTTAATGAGTTTAGCTATAATTCCAGAATGGGGGGTGGTGTTGAAAGCCTTGGCAAGGTCAAGATAGGCTGTGTGAACCACCTTACCCTCATCTACGGCTTTGGAGACTGCCTCAAAGAAGTCGATCAGGTTCAGGAGGCATGATCTGCCTTTTACAAACCCAAACTGGGTGGGGTCCAGAGTTTGGAGGTGACCAATGTCTTTGTTTAAGAATTCCATGATGATACGATCCATGGCCTTACAGACCAGGCTCATTAGGCTAATAGGATGATAGTTCCTGGGATCAGTGGTGGCTCCCCCTTTGTGGAGTGGGATAATGGTTGCTGTGCGCCATTCAGTGGCACAAAGCCTGATGTGAGGCTATGATTGAACATGGTGCTTAGGTGGGGAGCCAGTTCATTCTGAAATTCATGTAAAACGCAGCCTGCGATGTTGTCCGGTCCCATGGATGCTGTGTTTTTGGCTTTACAGAGTGCTGCTTTTACCTGTGCAGTTGTGATTACAGGGACTCTGTATTCTTCCTGTATAGATATGGGCCCTTGAGGGGGGTAAAGTTAGCACTGAACCCTCTGCCAGGATGTTGGCAATACCAGTTGGTTCTGTAATTTTCATGCCGTTGTGCTGTAACTCAGAGCAGATCTGGGTATTGCCATTGAGATTCTTGACATAGCTATAGAATGCTTTGTGGTTGTCCCTAGAATCAGTGGTGATTTTGTTTGCATAGCTAGCTTTGGAGGATCTTATAAGGCATCTCATCTTCTTACTGAGGCTGACCAGGGAGCTCCTCCACTCATGGGATTTTACTCTCTTTTGCAACAGTTTCTTCCTTCTGTTGTAGAGTTTGTTCATGGCAGGGGACCACCAGATTGGCTTCCTTTTTTTGGAGGATAGCGTCTTGGTTCTGTTTGGGATAGCACGATCCATGCACTCATGTAAGTGCTTATAGAGTGCATTTGTGTAGGATTCAGCAGTAGTAACTATATTGTCCATCTGCATGGGTGTCATGAAGTTCACCACTTCTGTCTTAAGAAGCATGAAGTTGGCTTTGGAGAAAATTTTTACCATGGTTTCCTTAATGGGGGGGGTGGGATGTGGATACCTAGGGTGATTAGCTTATGGTCAGATTTGACCAACAAGGAGTTAATCCAGGTATGGAACACCGATCACTCATGTTGGTAATGACTAGGTCCAGGATATTGTTGCCCCTGGTGGGGGTGTGGATAATTTGATCCAGGGAACTGGAATTTATGAATTCCAGAAAGCGTTGAGCGAAAGAGTTGGTACATGAGTAGTTTTCCTAGTTAATAGTGGGATAGCTGAAATCGTCCATTATTAGGGTGTTTGGTTGAAAAGCTCCACAGTTAAAATAAACAGACAGTATTTACATTGGATTACATAGTGATTAACAATTTACATAGCAATTACTTACAACATATTTACAGATGAACATAGTACATCAGTAGACAACTAGAATCTTTATCTGTGAAGTGCATACCAGACATTAGCAAATGTTACAAGAAGAAGAAGAAGTTTGTGCTGTATAATAAGTACTGGCTTATGAGCATCTGAGCTTGCTATAATCAAGGTAGTTAGTGGAGTGGAAAGAAAGGTAGTGGTTGGATATATAGGCTCAAAGATAAGTACTAGACAATCTGTCTTCAGACTATTACAAGCCTAGCCAATAATCCAAATTCAAATGTTCCCTCCAGCCTTAATAAGAGTGACTAGGGGGACAGACTTTGAGGCTGCCTATGCAATTAGCTATAATTTACTTAGAAGATGGCAAGGGTGCTACTTTACTCTATTTGACATATACAGGAATTTTGTTCCAGAAGTGGGAGATATGTTGTAATACAATTCAGTTGTGCCAATGTGTTTTATTCATCCACTGATGAAGGTTTGGTTCCTTTAACCATGCATTTGAGGAATCATTTGCAATGTAATGGAATATCAAACAGCGTTAGATCTTTCATGGCTAAAAAGGCTAGAACAGATCTCCATGGATGAGTCTATAAAAAAACTGAGTACAGAGAAAGGGCTGCAATTATGTCCTGATAAAAAATCCAAGGTAATTATACCTGTTCCATTACACTGTCTAGGGGAAATTTGGCTAAGGTGTGGTGTCTTTTTATATCTACCTGAGCTACCACCAACTCAATCAGATGGGACCTTAGTTTAACTTCTCGCCCAAAGGGTGTCACACTCAGGACAGCAGCATCCCACTTATGCTGCACTGCAGAGTCAGTATTGGAAAATGAATCCGAGTAACTGGTGTGGGAATACAATGCCTTCCCTTCCGTTGTTTCAGTAACAAAGGTGCAAGTGATATTGAGACTTATTTCTTAAGACCTTTAGTTAGGAATCCCTGAGGTCTCTCAAGTTGAGTGACATGTTTAGATACATACATGCCAAAAAGGCATTTTTTTTCAATGATGGAACTAAAAAGATAGGAGCGAAGGAGAATTAAGACTTCTTAGGATATAAAGTAGATGCCTTTGGAAATTAGAGGAGTCATAGAGAAGGCTTGCCAAACTAATGTGGAGACAAAATGGTCAAAGGGTAAGTAAGTATCAACAAGATTGCCTAGATCCTTTACAACAGTGACTGATTAGAGGGATGAGTCACCTACAAGTTATGGGATAACTAGGTTTTCCAAAATTAACTATACTACATTTTTCATATTTCATTTAAAATCATTGTTAACATTGCCTAACTCCCATTGGATCATGGAATATGAATTTAGTGATTTAGTTATCTGTCAAAATCTCAAATAAAATAAGCTATTTCTTCTTCAAGCTATTCCTTTCCTTATTAAACTCTAAATTCTAAGTTGGGAAAGCAAAAGTACATTTTATAAAAACTGTGAAACAAGTCTGCAGTGTGATATCCTGGTTGGAATGCCACACTGTAGCATAATAACATATTAACAGCAGCAGAAGTTGACATTCTGATCAGGAAACAGGCTTCTAATTCAATCTTTTTTGTTTTTTTGTTTGTTTTGCTGTCCCTCCTGTACATAATGGTTACTGACCCAGCCCATGCACCCCTTCTGAATTGGTCCTGCCAGCTACTCTTTGCCCTCCCCGGACATAATTCAGGTAACTGCTGGAGCCAATCACAGACTGAAAGTAACAGGGTTCAGCACATCTGACCTTCCATCCAGCATGGTCTTACTTATTAGCCTACCCTTTGTCCTCCCTATTTTTTCTGGTTTATGTTCTGGTCCAAGGTATGTGTGTGCAATCTAGGTTTGTTGGACATTGCCTCACCTCGTGAAAACTCAGCCAAGCCTACTGTCACCCCACTGACCATTCCTCTTGATGGATGTTTTCAGTCTTCATTGGAGATCAGCCAGAGATGACCACGAGCCAGACACTCCCCCCACTGGGATGGGCACACCCATCTCTCAATGCCGCTCCTTCAGTCACTCGAGTCTCTAGTGAACCTAGGTTGCCTGGGTTACAGTAAGGGCTTTATCACTCTACGCCACCAGAGAGGCCTTCTGTTTCAATCATTTTGTTAATTGTAGCAACTAAACACTAAGGTCGGTGTAATGGAGCAGGTATAATTATCTTTGCTAGGAGATAAAACTCTAAACAATTCCATAACTGAAAATGCAAGTTACAGCACCAAAAATAAATATACACACATATACATATATAATTAGGCAGGGGTAGCCTTAGCAATTATTGGGCCCTAGTTGGACCACTTTGGGAAGCCCCCAAGCTGACCACTCTATCTACTACCCTACACCCATCGTAATCTCATTCTACCTTCTGACCTCCTGGACTTAAGACTATTTCAGATTAGGTATCAGGAATATATGCTATCAATGTATAATAAAAACAAATTAATATTTTTATTTAACATCTTATATTTTGTTACAAAACATGTTAAACCAGAAGTAGACTATCAACAAATCTTGGCAAGTTAAGCACTCTGCACATACCACCACCTTTGAGAGGTGCTGCAGATAACACGAAGCACACAGGTTACTCTGAATTATGCTCAACTGAAACGTGAACACTGATAACCTCTTCTGACTCATCTCATCTTTGCCCAATGTACTGACGCCAGAAAGTCATGACAATTGAGTGAGTGGGAATGGGCTTGATTGTTTTTGGTGGACTGGGGACACAAAAACATGGAAACTTTGTAAACTCATTTATGCATTCTCATATAACTCACTAACACCTATGTGGTGTGGAATGTCACACCTATAGCAGCTTATATACATTAGGATTCCAAACCATTTTCTGAAAAATAAACTTAAAAAGCATGAGATAAACAAATGTAAATATTTTGTGAACAATAAAAGTGATTACAATTGTACAAATAACAATACTATCAGTAAGAAGTATTCTTGACAGTGATAGTCGATTCATTTATAGTCTTTCCAAAATTACTATAATATATTCTAATGCTCACAAACCCACAATTGTATTTTGCTGTACTTTCACAAAGAAATGGGCATATCCTAGAAACTGTGCATTCCAGACATATATTGTTAGAATTCTCATGACAAGAAATTCATCTATGAGTGCATGTTTACTGAGATATTTACAGAAATATGAAACGCATGCTTAATTGTATAATTATCTATATAAATAACACTAGATATTGCTCAAGATATGCAAATTACAGTGCAAATTTCAAAGATCGTTTTCTTTGAGATGTAAGGTTTCGCCTGATATCATGTGACAGTTTGTACGTCTCTTGGTTTTTGAAGTATTAAGTACATATGGAAGTATTAAGTCTCTTTGTTTTTGAAGTATTAAGTACATACGGAAGTATTATTTACTTTCATAATTACTAACAAACAACTAGAAATATCTGTAGTGTGATATAAAAGGACACTGACAATGAATTTTCCTGTTTTCCACCCTGGCATATCACACCTTACCCCTCAATATCACATTACAGGAAGGATTAATACAGACAAATGACTGATGCCAAAGCCACCGTCTAAAACTTACTGCAAAAAAGTGCATTATTATCCCCTTTGGTAAAGAGGAATTCCCTACTATTACAATATTGACAACATCCCCCTAAGTTCAAAACCAGTGGTGCAAGATCTGGGAACACAGGTAGATGGCAATCTGAACTTCGACCACCAAATTTCCACAGTGGTAAGGAAAGCCTTCTACATGGCACCTCTTGTAAGTAAGGGCAGCGCATCCAGGTCTAAGGATGTTATAACTTCATTGTACTTGATCCTCATCAGACCATTAATAGAGTATAATGCTCTCTTCTCCACGTACATCACCAGACACCTGCAGCAGCTGGAGAGACCACAGAGTCTTCTCACCAGGAAAAGATAGGGCCTCCAAACCATGACTTCTGCGGATAGACTGAAAGCCCTATCACTGTACTCAGCATCATATAGACTGCTGAGAGGTGACTTACGCCTGGCTTACAGGGCAGTCTCTGACCTTGCCCTGATGGATATGCTGCACACCCATAAGTCAAACGGCACAAGAGTCACTCACTCTAGGGATCTTAACTTAGCCTGTGACATTAACAGAACATGCTCTAGAGACAGATACATCTCCCAGAGATTGCTGCTACTCTGGAATAAACTTCCAGTTCCTGTGAAGCAGAGCGCCTCACTGACCCTATTCAAGCACAACCTGCACAAATTGATGGAAGACCACAAATTCACCCCAGGGGGGATGGCACCCATGTCCCTCATGGAAAAGGGTAGTCAGTGTTTATCATAGTAGCACTCTATGAATTACATCCATCTAACCAAAGACAATTGAGGCAACTTGGGATTAACATGGCTAGGCTTGTAAGGGCTCTAGGGTCTCTAGTTTAGTAATCTCCTATGAACCTATGTAGGGCTCACATATGAAAATATGAACATAAATATGGACATACGAATAATAAGTGACAAACAGTGATTGATTTCTCTGCTGCAGGACATTCTAGATCACCGTACACTGTGGAACAGATTCTAGATCACCATACACTGTGGAACAGAACAGGAAATTTACCAATCTGTTCACTGTAGTGCAATCTCTGAATTGGTAAATTTAATTAGCAGGGGGTCTAGGGGTGCAGGGGTCTTGCCCCCCGCATAAACATAAAAAAAATTGTCTTTTTTTTATTGAAGTTTTGAACTTTCAAAACTTCGATGTTATGGCCTCGACCATATGAAGTTTGAAGTTTTGAAAGTTCAAGCTTTCAAAGTAGATATATATGTATGTGTATATATGAAATAAATTATGAAACGAATTATGAAAAAGCAAAAAATAAAATAGTCTATTTAATTAATGTCAGAACTAGGAACATCCAACTATACATTTATAGAGGATACTACAGCATTTCCAGTGCAAAAAAAACAGCCTTTTCATCATCCTTCATGGAGTCAAGGAAAACAGTCAATCATTTATGACCAATTTTTAGAACGTCAGGAAGCTGGAATCAAAATTGTATTCCCTTTTGCTACAACTTTCTAATCGCTACAAAAAAAAAACATATATTTTCAGCATGTGATGGAAGAGCTTAAACATGGAAATGGGAGTTTGGGCAAGAAGAAATCTATTTTCTTGGTAGCAGCATAAAATAACTGTGTTATTTTCATTGACTGATGAAGAAAAACTGTTCAGCTTTTTCCCAGTTGTTTGAGACAGTCTCTGAACAATACCCACCTGGTGTAATTATCGGTTGTTTATTTTTACTTAATTCTGGAAAAAGTTAAAGACGGGTCTTTATTAACTAAAGACAATGGCTAATCTGACTTCTGCTAGTCTGGTATTTCTGCAGTATCTAGGTTAGCCCTTTAGCTCAATACTCAAGCTCCACTGACCTCTCTTGTAACTGCTCTGTGAGGTAAACTCTTATTTGTTGTAACAGAATCATTTTCCACATTTATGGAATAAACATCTCGCAGTAAAACTGCTTTTCTTTTACCACTTCAATAAACTGGAGTCATTAAAATCAAGTTCCCAAGTCATTAAATATCTTATTTAAAGACTATCTCCACATACAAAACAGATGCACTTTTAAGGCTGCAAGCCCCTAAAATTCAATAACTGCACATATGTAACTGAGAGTTTATTAGAGTTTGTTCACACTGTTGCACTGATAGGGCAAGAGGCAGCGAGTTATTTGAAGAACATATGGATCTACCCGATTTGTATCTGTGACCATAAGCTCTCCTTGGTGTGTGTGTGTGTGTATGTGTGTGTGTGGGGGGGGGGGGGGGGTTACTCACCAAATAATGAAAACTTGTAGCCATGATTCATCTTCAGTCATGACTGTTACTTAACTCATTGGAATTCTTTTTATTATGCTTCTTCACTGGCTTTATCTGTTGTTGTTGCTGTAGAACTGAAGCCTTGTTCTGACTGTTACTGAACTCAGTGCTTGACTTTTTGAAGGATTCTTTCTAAAATAAGATATATTTTCATTTACAGGGACAACATACATTAACATTTGTCCCTGAGAATTTTTGTTCTCCAGTTTCCCCATATTCCCAACGCACTGTAGCCTTCATAGTTCCCACTCTATAATATAGTGGTTGATTTTTGTGCTACCATTAAAGACGAGACAACATCCAAAGCTCCTTTTCTTTTGGTGGCCGTTTTAGACAGTCAAACACTGGGATCAAAATGACATCATCACCATCTATGGATCTATGCTGTTAGTCTACACCTCCCAGCATTATCATTAGCCACAGTATTCTGCTGCATATCTTCTTTCCTCTCTCATGCAACTGTTTTGTGAACTCTCATCTGTCACCAAATGTTCTGTACATATTTACCTATGAGATCCAACTGAGCAGTATCCATTTACAATTGAAATACTGAGTCTGATTGTGGACATGTGGTCATTGTCTGAAGTGATGGAGTTGCGGTGAATGTGTCTCTCGTTCACTTTCTGAAATTACTGATGGGTTGTAACAAAAAACTGCTACACTAAGGTAGTCAATGTGGATGTTTTAAAAAGTTAGCATATCCTACCACACAAATAAGTCATGGAAACCTAGATGTATTTTTTAAAATGTGCAGTTTTTGACTGCCGAAAGGATATATGGCAGTAGAAATGAATGCTGACATTATGAGTGAAAGAACCTCTGTGTAAGCAGTAATTGATTTTTACAGGCACTTAAGATTTGTGCCTTGAAATAATGGGCAATAGAATGCAAATTTTATATAGACAAAAGTCAGAATGTAACTTGTACAGTAATCCTGCAAGAAGAAGATAAAACCAGTGGTCTACAGGCCAAACGTTTTTAATGACTGTCAGAAAATACATATTTAGATGCTTAAACTGTTGTACAGGGTTATAAAAAGCTTCACAAATGTACTCGTGGGAAAGAAGTACAACTGAGATATGATCATAAACTATTGCATAGTATATTCAAGAAGTTACTACACAAGCAAGGCAATTCACAGGTTACAGAGAATGTTGTATTTAGAGAAACTGTTTACTGAGTTTTAAGTTTGGAAAAGAAATGTGTGCAGCACATCCTCAGAGTTCTTTATACTTGTGAAAACAGCAAAATCTGTGCAGAGAAAAACAAACATTAAGGGTTATACTGCACTTGTCCATGATGGAAAATAAGCTTAAAGAGTTACAGATATTGCCTAAGAGTAAATCTAAAAATGCAAATTCTTAAAGAAATTGGCATGGGAAGTTGGCCAGAACCAAAGGAAATACAGCCGTACTTAACTTTTTTAAAAGAGATTAGATGTATACAAGGATCACTGTTCAAAGCAGATAATACTGATAACTCATTTACGGACAGAAATGTTGACAAGAAGACATAAATTCTCACTGGGCAAAGCAAGTGCAAAGATCAATTTGATATGTTATTTTGGCCAGGAATATCTATACAAATATACTAAGAAGTTAAAAACTTTACCACGCATAATTCTTATCACAATAATATGTTCAAAAGAAGATATGCAGCTGGATCTATTTCAATTGATCAACTAACAACATTGATGAAATCCACATGATTGAGACCACGTAATTGACAATGCCATCCAAACAATGGAAACAACATAAAAACAATGTTTTTGTAAGGGGGTAAGCTCCTGCACCCCCACATCACCTGTTAATTATAGAAACCAACTCCAAGATTGCACTACAGTGGGGAAAAGGGTGCATTCCCTGATTCTCACTGTACCCCGATGTCATTCAAAATAGTCGATAGACTGCATTATTGATTATGTGATTTTGACCATATGGTTTTTAACAATGTCACTCGTGGACCAAGTGAAATAGACCCATGTAGCTATGTTATCTTACTAAAGCAAGGGGCAAGAATGGGACAGTTTTTTTTTCACTATTAAAAATGTGTCCCTGATTTGTGTTGACTGGCTGCATGACATAAATGTAAGACTCATAAATAGAGTGCCACAGAAGATTCAAGTTAAGTGCATATCATGTTTCAAACAGGAAATGTCACAATTCACTGTAATATTATTTTGCTGTGTGGTTTCCTCCTGATACTTATATATGCTAACTATGAGGTCACTATACCATGGAGTAAGGGGAATATCCCAAGATACCACAACTTTGAGGTTAGAATATAAATATATACAATCATCTCATTTTACATGTTGGTGTTTTGAGAACAACAATCTTGGCCTTTGCACTTTTTTTTCATGTTGATTGTTACTCAAAGTCTCAAAAATTGTGGGGTTAACTGTTGTATCAGGGGACACAAGATAAATACATTGACATTTATCATCTTGTGGCATGGTATCACATACATGGTTGCATCAGATAATGGTCTTCATTATGTAAATATGGCAGACATTTTCAAAGCAATGAGAATTTCAACACATTAAGTTCACTCCTATCTACACCAAGCTGAATGGTGAATGACTGAGCAGTACAGACTATAAAACATTAAATTGAAGAAGTTAAAAAACATAACCAGTAAATGCTACATGGATTCTCATTTAGCACTCTTGCATGGAGCATAGAAAAAATAATATTACATTCTAGCTGTTCAGTTTTTATACATCATAGATTAAAGAATGGAGTCTTAAGTCTCCTTTGCTGTATCTTGAAAACCGAACCCAGGTTCAAGAGACACTGAAGCAGAGTCAGCAAAGATCAATTCAAAAAGGCTTAGAAATGAAGAAAGGAGTCTCAGTACAGTTCAAGTGAAAAACAGCCAGACACAGCTGTTGGGAAAAATGTGAGCAGCCAAGGTCATCTGCTATTCAAACTGCAGACAGCAACATACTGATAATGAACAGGAAACAGCTGTTAGAGATAGTTTTCAAAGTGACAAAGAGACTTTGTCCAAGATTCTTAGAACAGTGCTTAAGAATCTAGAGAAATATCCAGGGAAACCGCTAGGAGTTGTCCCTACAGACATTTGCTTAGGTGGCTGGAAGACTAGAGTAAGCACTTAAACTGACAGCCATCATCTAAACATAAGTGCAGTCGTTGGAATATTACTTCAAAAGCCACCTACAATAGTTCATGAACTGAAATTCAGTAATATGCATTAGTAATGAAGTATTTTGTAATTTCCAATAAAAGCAGTGATGAATGCCAATGATTAAAATAATGCTGATACACAATGTTGAAATGTATTTTATTTTTATTTATTTATTTTACATTTGTTTACTGGGAAAGTCCAATTGGGTAGGCACTCATTTTCAGTGGAGGCCTGGGGACAAAAGCTCCACATACATACAAGTACTTATAGTGTACATAGACATAACATAGTATGATTACAGTTTTGTATACAAAATAAGGTAAAAAAAGTTTGATTGACAATAGTACAGAACAGACGGAAAACCATTATAAACCATTAGATAACATTAAAACAATGTTAATAGTCATGTATACCAATTAGGTATACAAAGATGTTGCCACTGTAGTCATGTTTTTATAGTCAGTATTTGCTAGTACTATACCTTTGAGGTAGTTTTGTTTTGAGTAAGGATGAAAGGAAAGCAATTCTTAGTGGTTAGTAGTTGAAACTGATTATAGGTGGGGTGTTAGTTTTTATGTGGTACAAGAAACATAAGTAGTGCAATAGGGTGGTTAGCTTGGTGTGTTTGAAAAACTCTGGGTCATGCAGTAGTGTTGTATATCTTGTAAGGCTAACCTGGGATATTACATGAGCAAAGCCAAGAGTTTGATAAGTGATTTTTGAGTAGTATTTGTTGTAGATCTAATAGAGTCTAGAACAGCATTCCAGATTTTTGCTATGTGATTGAGTAAAGAGTTTTAAAGAGTTTTTTTTAGTAGGCTGCAGTGGTGCAGCGGTTAGCATTGTCGCCTCACAGCAAGAGGTTCTTCCGTTCGATTCTTGGCTGGAGATCCTTCTGTGTGGAGTCTGCATGTCCTCCCCGCAGTTGAGTGACGTTTAAAGACATGCAGGTAGGTGTGTGCCTTCTTTGAAGGAGGGGCGTTGGGCTGGCAACTCGGCACCATAAAAAAATCCACTGCCAATCATTAGCGGACTGGAGTTCCACTGTGGCGACCCCTAATCGGGAAAAGCCGAAAGACATTACTATTGAAGAAAAAAAAAGTTTTTCCTGCAGTATTTGTAGCCCTGGTTACTTTTAGTAAGGACTTGTTGGTGAAGCATAATGTGCGGTTGTTGGAATAAGGTACTACAGTTTCCGGACACATGGCATTTTTTCAGGCTGACGAAGTATTTTATGAGCCATTGTCAGTTGATTATAGGTCATTACTAACTACCCTACTATAGGCAGAGAAAGTTACTCTGCCTTTAACTCATAGGCACACATTTCCTGCACTTTATCAATGTGAACACCCTGAACCAGATAGTGCGCACTCCAACCAGAGGCTCAAACATACTGAACCTAGTAGTCATCAAGATGGAAGAGCACTGCACCTTCCCTTGTGTCACATTCCTCATTGGTAAGGTCAGACCACAAATCTGTTTCCTTTAAAATAAAAATCACCCAGAAAACCCAACTAAACCTGTCTCAGTTAGGAGCTATTCTAATGTAAACTACATCCTATTAAGTAATAGTTTGTCAAAATTCATGTCTCCCGCAGACCCTGAGAATACAGCTATTTATGATTAATTATTCACAGAAACCCTGAATAAACATGTAAATGGCTGAAATGACCCCACTGATGGAATTCTTACCTTAACAGTGAATATAACAAAAGAAAAAAAAAGTCATGGCCAAAATCAGAAAGAGGAACTGTCATAGTGACAATAACTCTCTGATTCAATTAAACAAAGTGTCTGATAAAGTCCAAGGCCAAGTATGATTTCAGGATAGCCTGAAAGCCAAGGATAACCACAAGGCCTTATTCAGCTATGTCAGGAACCTTAAAAGCAATACTCAGCAGTGTGCAGAACTGGCCATAAATGGCACAACC
Source organism: Protopterus annectens (assembly GCF_019279795.1). Taxonomy (NCBI): domain Eukaryota; kingdom Metazoa; phylum Chordata; order Ceratodontiformes; family Protopteridae; genus Protopterus; species Protopterus annectens. Next base: position 649,654,284 of record NC_056741.1, read on the forward strand.
TTCAATGAGCAGGGTGACAGAGAATCTACTGCCTAATAAATTTAGCTCTAACCTCACCCCCCACTACCCTCTGTGAAATCCCTTCTAGAATATACCCCAAAATATCAACAGGGAGCAAGTTTTGCAACACTCTCTTAGACCATGAACACTGCTTCAATGGGCCCCAATAATATCTCTAGTTGCCTCCCAAATATCCTAAAACATGACCCAGCAGGACCACTTGAGGCACTCTTTAGCTACAGCCATAAAGCAGGTAATGCACCAGGTGAATGGAGGACTGCAATGGTCATCCCTCTTCATGAAGGCTGACCATTGACTGACCCTAAGAACTATAGGCCTATCAGTCTGACAAGTCTAATATGTACAGCCATGGAATGAGTTATCAAGGAAATGATCAACAAGGACATTGACAACCTACAGACTCTGGACCTATTCCAGTTTGGCATTGTTAAGGGAAGTTCTTGCCTACTTAACCTGGTCAACTTCTTTGAGAGGGTCACCAAGGCTATAGATGAGGGGAAAACAGTTCATACTAAATACCTTGACCTGTCCAAGGTGTTCAGTACAATAACTCGCTCAGGTATTATTGACAAACTCTCAGAACTAGGCATAAATCCCTACACAATTCTATGTATTGCTGGCTGGCTGGCTCAGATAGGATCCAAGAAGCCAGGATCAGTGAAACCACCTCTACCAGGAGACTGGTCACCAGTAGAGTACCCCAGGGGTCTATGTTTGGTGTTCTCCTGTTTGGTATCCACTTCTTAGAAGTCAAGGCTAATGTCAAAGGCCTCCAACTCATCAAGTTCACAAATGACTAATGCCAGCATCCTACAAGAGGGTCTACCACAAACAAGTAACTGCTGCCAAAGCCATAGAATAAAACTCACTGTGAAGAAATGTATTACATTTCTCTTTGGGAAATTTTCCACCCAAACTAAATTTCTCCATCAATAAAACACCTTTAAAAGAGATGATCTGGTTGTTAGGGATCTGAGAACATATGTAGACAGTAGTCTGTTCTTCGACCAGCATGTAGCCAAGATAGTAAAAATTGTTCTATATCACCCAACTCATAAGCAAGGGTATGGCATCCAGGTCCAAGGAAGTTATAGTACCACTTTACTCAGCCCTTATCAGACCCATCATTGAGTACAATGCCCCCACTGGCATGTACCCAACCAGGTACTTGCAATAGTTGGAACTTCTCACCTGGAGAATCCAGGGTATGAATATCCTATCCTACACAGATAGCCTTAAGGTCCTGTCTCTGCACTATCCTTCAGGTTATTGAAAGGTGATCTATCCCTGGTATATAAGGCATCATCAGATTCAGCTCTGATGGATCTTTTGCACATCCAAGGACCTGAAATTTACCTGCAACATAAATAGAAAATACTGGAGAGAATGATGTGTCTCAAAGGATCCCTGCACTATGTAATAAACTCCCCATCCATGAGAAACTGAGTTTATCTCTAACCCTATTCAAACCAAACCTTGATCACTGGATGGGAAATCATAGATTAATCCCTAGTCTGGCCTTCATGTCTCTGATAAGCAGAGGCTGACAGTGTGCAAATTAATCCTCAAATAACAGACCCCCTCCCCCCACATAACCCCTAGCTACCTCCTTACTAACATACTCCACTCAAAGGTACTCGGGAACAAAACTAGGTTGGGTTGCATGGCTAGGCTCATAAAGACCCTGGTGGTCATTAGCCTAGTATAAACCTATGAACCTATGATATCTTCATAAGCAGGGACCCTTAAGCCCAGCAGGCTGCATGTACTACTGTCATCATCACTTAACTTTATCCTTGGAGAAGGATGTAAAGAGAACAACCACAGAAGTAAATGAGTTGAAGGTCTTCATTACTGAACAAAGTTGAAGGCCTTTAACTTGTTCATCCTGAAAGAAAGGAGAGGGAAGGAATATAACTGTCACCTATAAAATGTGTTTGGTTGCTGCAGGTTAATAGGTGAAAATGTGTTCATGATAAAGAATCAGGAACGTGCTATGTCATAAGCTGGAGAAGGTATGGTAGGACAACTGGGGAATGCAGAAGACAGTCTGCACAAGACAACCAAGAAGAGTTCACTCTTGGTTGGAGAAGATTATGCCATTATTACCATGACATTCAAGATGTCTGGGATGAGCTATAGGACAAAAAAAGGCTGGGTATTGGAGGTACGTAAAACATTGAGATGCCTCAGCTATAATTTAATGAATATTAAATATCCCAACAGTGAGTGAAGCTATTAATTTGATGCTAATACTATTATACATCCAGATACTATGCTCAACAGTCATTAGATCTGCATTTCAGTGAAGTATTTCCTCTCAACTGTCCCTGAATTTCAGGGACGTCCCCGATTCTGACTCAAATTTTAGCTCTGTCCCTCTTAATCCCTCCTAAAACTGGTGACTTTTGGAGGAAAGTTGGTGAATTAAACTTAATGAATAATGGCAATAATTAAGAGTTGTAGATTTCTTTTACCTCACAAAATGTACATTATTCATATGCTGTGATTCTGTGAATGTCTCAAGTTAATAGCACAAATATTTTAAAAGTGTCCCTGATTTTTTCTGGCTTTGTCCCTGATTCTGTTGAAATTTATCCCTGATTGGTTGAGAGGTATAACATAAAGACAGTCTGCAATGTGTACTCCTCAGGTGGCTTTTTAAACATAGCTACATTGTGATGACCCACATAAATCCAACAGAGTACAGTACAACCCATGAGCAACTCTAACTTTTCTACATATGCCATTCAGAATGCATAACTTGGTATACTATAGTGAGGCTACAGAAATACATGTATTAGAGACATAGGTTCATAGGTGTATACTAGGCTAATGGCCCTGGAGCCTTTACAAGCCTAGCCCATAGGATTACCCTGGCATTGTGCCACCCGACCTTAGCAGGAAAATGTGCATGCATGTATCCACATGAGTAACATTGTGCAGAAAGCAGAAAGAGGCTTATCTATTGCGTTTTCAAGAAGTTTGGTTGTCATAATAGCTTGTTATTATCTACTTATCCCCATATACATAGCAAGATTATTTTGGGAAAAAAAGTTTATGAGCTACTTCTTCTGAGTCCAGGTTGAAGATTATTCCATAATCTTGCAAGACAGTAAAATGCGTGTGTCCCTTTTGCTTCCCTACTGATACTTATTTTTAGTCTAGTTCTCCCCAATCTGATGTTAATTTCTCCCAGTGGTACATTCTAGACATAGATTTTTCAAACAAAACTGGAGTAAAGATTACCTTGCAGACCAGGCAAGGGTCAATTATTAGTAACATAAAAAACAGAATATAATGGCATTGCTTGAAACCTATGCTTTTCAATCCTGTGTTTTTTCTAGTAGGCATTGTACAAAACACAGTACTGCAGTCAATTGGGCCAGATCCGAAGTACTCTTCCTTGAGTAAATAGATATAAACTTTAGAATTATATGGATTACACTCCATACTACATTTATTGACATTTAAATCAGAGGCCATTACTAATGTACAAAGTGTGCATCTTTTTTATACCATCTTGGAAAACATGGGCATTCTTTACTGAAGCAGTTATGCTGCTCAGTTTGACATCATCAACAGCAGCATATCTGGTTAGCCATAGCACATACGAGAAGAACATTACAAAAAGAAGTGACCCGGAGCCGAGTCCTGTGAGACACCACTGCTAACCGGCCTATATAAATACTACTTCAGGTCTCACCTGAAAATATGCAAGCACAAAGGGACTAGGTCATCAACAAAAGTAAAATAAAAAAAAAACAAGAATAATAAACCCTCTTGGCATTGATAGGTAACCAGTTATCCCAACCTCAGCCTCAAACCGTTGTACCACAATGTTGTTTGGTGTTTTACCCATTGAATTACATACAGATTAAGAGCCAATATTTTAATTTGAATTACATGGCTTAGCTACAGCACAACTTATGGAACAAAAAAGAAAGGAGCCCTGAAGAAATAATAAATTCAAAGATCTTCACAGCAGCAGCAACAAAATCAAAAACTCCACGGCAAATAGGACTGAAGATTATGAGGGAGTTTTAATATAATTAGTAGACTTGAGGAGTTTAGGATTGAAAAAAGCCGAGGACACCACAACAAATTAATAAAGTTAGAGCATTAGTAGTACAATGAACAAAACCAGGTGTGCCTAACTATTTTCACATAATCAGTAGGTCCCAGTATTATAGGTTCTGGAAACTCAAAGGAAAAAAAGCACCCAGAACACCCTGGCAGGTTTAACAAGACTTAAGACATCTAAAATATAAATAGAATCAGGATGCCCCAGCAAGATTAGCAGAGACAGGGGAATTTTCAGTAGAATTTAAAAAAAGTCATGGAATTCACAGTAGCATTAAAGGAATCATTGATACATTTCCATCATATCTAGATGTTGAAGAGTACTAATCACTTTTATTGGAGAGAATATTCCCTTAGCAAGATTTAATATGCTAGGGGGCCCAATACCAGTTATAAGACTTAGGGAAACATCTACTTAAGTAATAAGATTTGTTTTTTGACAGGAGTTAGCATACGTTTGCCCCATGAGTTGACAATCTGAATTTATTTTTTGCTATGTGTTTGAGATTCAGAGGCATAAAAATAATGCTAATCTTTGGGAAGTCTTCATCCCTTTAGTATCATTGTTAACAACCTAACAAGAGAACTGCAAAAATGTTAATTGATTTGATAAATATTTAACAAAAATGGATAACCTGCTTTACTGAAGTGCTCCTTGCTTGACCAGAAGGTTGCCAATAGCCACATGGTTTACTAGTGCCCAAGAGTGGCTGAGGTGGAAACTACTGTCTGGGGCAGGATGGAGGATGATGGCTAGTTATACTAAAGCAATAATCACAGAGTACTAGTCAGTTTCTATTAGTTAGCCTCCCTAATGCAATTACAAGTTAGTATATGTGCCTTTTCCAAGAACATATTATCTAATTATATAATTAAATTTATATTTCTACCCCAACTAATAAGTTTATCCATGTGTGAGAAAAACAGATGTGTGGGCTTCTAGATCTTAGCCAGCAGTAAAAAAAAGACATACCAGTGTAATTTTTGTTGGTGAGGGTAAGGCAATCCGTAAGTGCTATCAAGGCAAGGTCATTGAAATTGTTACTTAGAAAGGACCCATCAATTATTACTTGAAGAGTATCAGGATTTCATTACATCTGAGCAAGAAATGCTATGGAGACTGAATTTTAAACTATCGGTATAGAAATGTTGGTTTTCAGGTTGAGGCTACTTAAAGTGCCATACCAAACAGTGTATAACTGAGATTTATTTCTAAGCTAGTGTTTTTCATATCACAAAGTATTCTGCTGCATCTGAGCTGTCACATATATATTTTGGACAGACATGTGGAACTTTACTCCTTAATAAGTTTACCTGATAGGGACCTGACATGCCACTTTTTTTTGGTGGGGACACTAGAATTCTACTGTTCTATGTTACTTATATGAATGTAATTGCCACTTGTCAAATGGACCAACCTAATGTCACAAGGAGTGACAGAGGGGCAAATGCAAAGGCAGTAAGAAGGGGATATAGTAACCAACATCTCAGCATGCACATAAAACAAGGTTCTGCATAAGGTCAGCCAAACAGTTCACATATTATAGAACTTTTAAGCAAGCAAGAGAAACAGAAAACACTTCAGAAATGGAAGAGCATGCTTCAAAATTAAAATGTGTTAGTATGTATTTTAAGCTCAGCTGTGTTAGAGACATGATACGTTGGCAAAATTTAGAGCAACTGTTGATGTTTGAGGCCAACAAGTACGTTTCATAACATTTTTTTTATTATTTGGTTCGCCTGACTCATTAACGGAGAATATAAATAGTCGAGGTACATTTTGTAGTAGGCCCATTACAAAGGAGGAAAAGAAAAACCAATAACAGTAAAGACAACAATTGCATTTTTATTAAGAGTAACAGTTTTAGCCACAGGTCCCCTCTTTCTAACAACTAACTCCAGGGTTGGGAGAGTGGTACACTTCGAGGAAAGGGAACATCTGTAAACCACAGGGGCAGTATATGCTGTAATCATGCCATCATTAGAAATTGTAATTGTTACAATTTATCACACACAAAACACAAACTTTTATGAAATGGTCTGCAATTGCTTTATTTACAAAGCCCATCCTCATGTACAGTAGAAATCTGTTGCCTAATGAAAAATCCTCCTTGTTTCCAAAGAGTACACTAAGCTTTGGTTTAGAGGTTGTGGAATACAAATGCATTCTTTTGTGGCAGAACAACACAATTACTGCACTTCTTGGTTTCATTATTAAAATAGTACACTACACTTAA